>NC_142064.1:204996661-205149661 GCF_059756535.1 Pantherophis guttatus | reverse complement strand
TGACATTGTTTTACTGCTGGCCTGGTGCCCTGAGACTATGAGGGACTGGATGGGGAGGAACTAACTTTAACTCTACCCTAGCAAGATAAAGTAGCTTTGGTTTTTGCTCCTATTCAGGGTCTGGCGATGTGTTTACCTTTCACACCTCAGCTAGACTTTCCTCAAACAGAGCTGGTACACAATTCAGAAGTCCCTCCCATCTTGCAGCTCCTGCTTGAAGAGCAGGTGGCAGCTCTGGCTAAAGAGATCTTTGCACAAATGTATTGTGCACCAATTGTGTACATTTTTGGACTAGAAGGCTTACTCGTGGTCTCTCACTCCTTGGTCATTACTGGTTAGACCATTGCCTTGAACTTTACAAGGGGCTGCCCTTGAAGACTGCCTGGAAGTTACAACTGGTCCAGGACATGGCAGCTTGCACAGTGCTGGATGTCCCTTGGTTTGCCCATGTTACATCATTGCTGTGTGCTGGTTCTCAGTTTTTTCCCAGGTGCTGGCTATTAGCTTTATAAACCCTACATTGCATGGGGTCAGGTTTGTTTGAGAGACCACCTCTCTCTGACATGGTCTTCCTGCTCCACATAAGGTGGGTATATACCAGGTCCCATCCCTGAACTGTTACTATCTAATATGACTTAGGAAGCATGTCTTTTCTGTAGCATCCCCTGCCCTATGCAACACCCTCCCCTGAGATCCAGCAGCACCTCATCCTTTTGGTCTTCCAGAAAGCTATAAAAAGCTGGCTTTCCCCTAGGAACTCAATAAAGTAAGGAGCCTGAGGATTGTATGGACTGATGGAATTGGGGGTGATAGGTCAGATGCTTGGGTTTTAGTTTTGCTATTATGAACTGCCCAGAGTTGTGTTTTACATGATAGATTGTAAACAGGAAGGAAGGAAGGAAGACAGAAAGGAAGGAAGGAAGGAAGGAAGGAAGGAAGGAAGGAAGGAAGGAAGGAAGGAAGGTGTGTGTTATTCTTTGATATCAGAAACCTAGCCTGATTGCTGATTAGTAGAAGAATATTATGTGAGTCACCAATTCCTACATTCAGAAATGGAAATTAACTTCCCAAGTCTCTGGAACACATTTTCTATTGATTTGAGATTGGCTTCTTTGTCTGATTTTTAAAAGGCTCTAAAACACACTTTGTAAAATAATAGTTATAAAGGTAAAAAGTAAAGCTAGAACTGTCTCTTAGAAATCTGTGTAGCATCCTGCTTTAAGAACTACTATGCATGTATGTGTATCTGTGTTTGTTTGTACGTGGGTGTGTTATCTTCAAGTCAGGCCTGGTGATTGCCTGGGCAGGATTCTGTAATTTTCTTGGCAAGATTTCAGAAGTGGTTTGCCATTGCCTATTTTCTAGGGCTGAGAGAGAATGGTTGACCAAGATCACTCAGCTGGCTTCATGCTTAAGGTGGGAGTAGAACTCAGGGTTTCCCAGTTTCTTGCTTGATGCCTATTTTTTTTTATCCTACTTTTATTATTTTATAAATAACTTAAGGCAGCATACGTACTTCTTCCTCCTATTTTTTTCACAACATCCCTATGAGGTGAGTTGGGCTGAGAAATCACCCAGTCAGCTTTCATGCCTTACAACTCACACCCTCCTGATTTCTATCCTATTGCCTTAACCACTAGACCAAACTGCCTCTCCAATATGCCAAACTAGCTTACAGACAATATGTGTACAGTATAGATATAGTATGTATAGATAGTATGTTCTCCAAAAATCAGATTCATTCAACTCTTTTCCTGATAGTTCTAGTTTTTCTTGCAAAACAAGAATGTAAAAATTCATATAGGGAATCCTCATGCCCATATTTTTACAGCCATTCATATATGAAAGTATAAAATGTTTGGAAAAATGTGTGTCAAGGTTATAGGCATTTTGGCACTTACCTGTAAAAACAATCGAAAGAAAGGCAGAATGAATATTTCACTTTACCCTTTCGCTTTTTTACCTATACGTGCAGACCTTGGCATTTGCCAGAATTACATTGCAGTGGAATGCATCACAGATAATGGAAGTCTGGATAATGAGGCCTTCAGTGTAAGAGAACTGGGGGTGGGGTGGGGTAAGGTCAGTAGAGGCCACTGAATACGTGTGCCACCCCACCCCCAGTTCTCTTACAAAAGGATCAGAACCATGTGATAAAAACTAGATATTCAAAACTCTTTACCATGAATAATGTTTTATATAGATAATGTTATTATATATATGGTGGATAAATGCAACTGCAGTAAACCAGATGACAGAGTCTATCTGTATTTTACATTTCCAATAAATACCTTTTTACATTTAGTAATTTTAGCTTAATTGGGTTAAAATGAAATCTCCCTTTATAATTTTTGCTACATGCAAGACTAAATAATTGTACAGCTTTTACAAGGTTTTGATAAGTTCTGCAGTTGTAGGCTTTGGATAGGAAAATCCAAGCCACCTTCCTTTTTGTTTTTCCTGGAGCTAGGCTGATGGGACTAGCTTTCTTTGGAAGAAGAGCTAAGGATTCACCAACTGCACAGGTTAGGGATGCATCAGGTGGTTCAACCTGTCTGATGGCAGCCTCTCCTAATCACCTTTTACTAGGGCAATGCTTGAAAGCAGCCAGCAGCCAGTACAGCGTAACCCTTTTTCTCTGCCAGTTTGTGAGTGATGGGATCGTTTATGAAAAGATCTCTGAAAATTTTAAAGTGGAAAACTATTGTTAGTAAAACTAACTCCCTAATGTTCAAAACTGGAACAGGGCATTTTTATGTTATTTATGTGGTTTTTAGTTAGTCCAGAGAGATAGCAATGATGGAAATAAGAAGAAGATTTGTTGTGGTTTAACTTCCAACAGAATGCAAACAGGAAAAGAAGTCTGCCCTAGAACCTAGGGCAGTAAAATGAGGGAACAAAGTTAAGAATAACGAGAGGGGGGGGAGGGGGGAGAGAGGAGGGGAGGGAGGCAGTGGTAGGTTGCCCCCAGTTCACACCAGTTCTATAGAACCAGTAGTAAAACCGGCAGGAGGCTCCACCCACCGACCCCGACGTCATCAAAACGCTTCTGCACCTGCGCAGAAGAGTGTGCGTGTGCGTGTGCGTGTGCGTGTGCGTGTGCATGGCCCCACTACAAACTGGTAGTAAAGGTAAGTAGAACCCACCCCTAGAGGGAGGGAAGGAGGGAGAGGAGAGGAGAGGAGAGGAGAGGAGAGGAGAGGAGAGGAGAGGAGAGGAGAGGAGAGGAGAGGAGAGGAGAAGAGAAGAGACAGAAGCTGGCACAAGGAAAGGATGTTTTCTTAAGGTTCTAAATGAGGGGTCTTTGGTGGTGTCTGAGCTTGGTTATTTTCTTGCAGTTGTTTCATTACCCAAAGTTGGTAACATCATCAGTGCTAGCACTAGCATTGTTGATGTTTCTTAATTTGGGTAATGAAATGTCTGCAAGAATATCATCAAGCTCAGAGAGCACCAGGGAACCTTCATTTCAATCCTGAACTACAAATATTCTCCTTTATTGCTAAGCTTCTAAAACCCCTGAAATTATATAATTTTTGAATTGTGCAATGTGCAAATAAATCTCAGCAAAAAATTTTTTCTCTCATTTATATTCCTTTGATTTTCTCTTTAGTTTTTAAATCTATCATTAACGGTCCAATAACTAATACATGAAGCAATAGTGAGTGGGCAGTCCTGTTGAGTTCCTTTTTGTTAAAGAGGGCTTTCTATCAGGTTCGCCTGATACGTCAGTTGCGTCCCTTTCTGGATCGGGACTCCCTATGCATGGTCACTCATGCCCTCGTCACCTCTCGCCTGGGCCACTGCAATGCTCTCTACATGGGGCTCCCCTTGAGGAGCACTCGGAAGCTCCAGCTGGTCCAGAATGCGGCCGCGCGGGTAATTATGGGGGCGACATGGCGCTCCCATGTGACACCTTGCCTGCACGAGCTGCACTGGCTTCCGGTGGTCTTCCGGGTGCGCTTCAAGGTATTGGTTCTCACCTTTAAAGCGCTCCATGGCTTAGGGCCCGGTTATTTACGAGACCACCTTCTGCCACCGATAACCTCCCACTGGCCAACTCGGTCCCACAGAGAGGGCCTCCTCAGGGTGCCGTCGGTCAAGCAATATCAACTGATGACCCCCAGGGGGAAAGCCTTCTCTGTGGGGGCACCCGCCCTCTGGAACGAGCTACCCCCAGGAATACGACTAATCCCGGACCTCCGGACCTTCCGTCGAGCTTTGAAGACCTTCTTATTTCAGCAAGCTGGGCTGGCTTAAAATTTTAATGGGTTATTTTAAGGGTAATGGGTTTTAATTTTTGGGAAGCCAATTCGATTTAATTCTGCTTTTAAATTATTTTAAATTTTATATTGTATGTATTTTAATTTTGGCTGTTCACCGCTCTGAGTCCTTCGGGAGAAGGGCGGTATACAAATTTAAATAAATAAATAAATAAATAAATAAATAAATAAATAAATAAATAAATAAATAAATAAATAAATATTTCCTGTGAATAGAAAGAATTTTTATCAGTCAAAAGCTTCAAAAATATATAAAATACATTAAGAATCACTGACTGGCTTCACTATAAAAGACTATAATAAAGATGATAACATAGAAATAATAATAATTTAATATTTGAAATTAAACCAGTTTGAAATGGCTGAATTTAGCCCTTGTTTATTTTCGTCTATTTGTAACTAGTAAAAAGTTTAAAATCTAAATTCAAAAGAAATTAGTTTACAAGATGCAATTTGCTGCAAATTTTAAAAGGATTTGGAATCACAATTATTGGTTTTTTCAAGTATTAAGATATAAAGACTCATACATCAAATGTTCACATATCTTTAAGAAATTGTGCATTGAAAATATCCTGAAATTATATTACAGAGTCATCAATAGCATGGTTCTTTTTTATATGGACTTTTTACATTTGTAATTAATTTGAGTTACAATGTGTATCTTAAAGAAAATACAAAGGTAGAAGTGTAAGAACATAGTTCATAGATTTTTAAAATATGGCACCTGTTTTTGGTAAAGAAGTCCTTGTGTATGGAATGCATTTTCTATACACATTTTCTCAGCAGCAATCAAGATCAGCTGGCAAGAAACTTTTCTTTCACAGTGTTAAATGTGTAACAATTTTTTTTTTTGTAAACAAGTTGTATTAAAAATTTTCTTTCATTATACATACTTTATGAACAGAGTGTTGACCGGGTCACATCTTATACATCGCCTTTTCCATATTCATCCTTTTTATATAAGTCTTTATCACAAATCCATCATTTTTCACCATGTCTTGTTATTTCATCTCTTTTTTTTCCCCAAAAAAACATTTTACATATTTCCAATTTTGGCCATAATATTCTTTCCATACTTCTTTATCTTATCTTAATCTCTTCTTAATACATAATACATCAACCGTATCACTATCTGCCCTTTAACTCCTAATTTCTTACAATAACATCAATTAATTGTCTTATTTCTCCATTTGCTAAATATATTTCTCAAAATTCCCCACTTTTCAACTACACACAATATATGTCATCATGTTCAATTCTTATATTAAAACCCTTTAACTTAATTAGCTATCCACATCTTATCTTACTCTCTTCTTAATACATAATACATAAACCGTATCACTATCCACCCTTGATTCCTAATTTCATACAATAACATCAATTAATTATCTTATTTCTTCATTTACATTTACAGCATATGTTTTTGAAAATCCTAATCCCACTTTTTAACATTTCAATTTTGTCTATTAATTTAATTTGTCTTCATAATTAAACCCAATTACCATTTCATATTTCATCTGCTATTCTGTTTTACTATATGCAATATACATCATCATATTGACTTCTTAAATTAAAATCCTTTAACTTAATTGACTTTCACAATTAATAATATTAATACAATTCCCTTAAATCTACTAATATATACCTTATTTCCCCTCCTCCTTTCCACTATTCTTCCCCTCTTTAGCCATTTTCTCTTGGTCTCTCCAAAATTCCACTTCTTAGTAATTTCCTCCTTTTATCCCATTCTTTTAGACATATTTATTATGTCTTTTCTCCAGAATCCTTTTTCTCACTTTTAAATATATTACTCAAGTAATTCTCCCTAAGTTTTCTCCTAGTCTCTTTTCACTATTTCCTTCTTTTCCCTTTGTTTGATTTTTTTGGGGGGAATATTCCCCCCATCCACTCTTTTTTTGCCACTGTTAATCCCAGTGAAATCATCTAACTGCTTTTTGCTTTCAATTCCTTTTCTTTCAGTATTATTTTCTTGCTCCTCACTTATACTCTCTTTTTCCTGCTCTGTAAGTTCCAGCAAAATTTCTAACTTTTTATTACCCTTTAGTGATTTACGCATATTTTTAAACATCTCAATTAATTCTTCACACATCCAAAACTCTATATTGTCAATTTAAAAAATTGTTAACACTTTTACTTTATATTTAATTGAAATTCTAAAGTCCATATAGTCTCTTTTTAATTCCAAATGTTATCCAATTCAAATATTTACCCAATCTACTCCAAATTAAAGCTTTGTTATTTTCCACAATTTTTGACAGTCAAAACCAAGCAGTTCAGAAAAGCAGATACTCCTTAAAAATTCTCACATTTTCCAGATTAAATCATGGTCACAGCTGTTGTTTTTTCTTCTGTCTTCCCACCAATATTGCAGTATTCACTTTCCACCAGCAGATGTCTTTCTCAAATCCACAATATTCTCAGGGCAACTAAGTATCCAAGCTGTCAAAAATATTTTAAATCCACATAAAGAGTTATTTTCCTTGGATTTCTTTTTCTTTTGTTTTTTTAGTTTCTCCAAATTCAATTTTAAATCCAGATAAACAATTTTCTTTCTTGGACTTTAGTATTTTAACTTCCTCTTTGTTCTTTTCCTTCAGATGTCAAAACTATCAAAAATATTTTAATCCACCTAAAAAGTACCTTCCCTCGGGTTTTTTTTTCTTTTATTATTTTTAATTTCTCCAAATCCAATTTTAAATCCAGTTGTAAAATTTTCTTTTTTGGGCTGTAGTATTTTAACCTCCTCTTTGTTCTTCTCCCTCCATTAACTTTCCCAAGTGTCAATTAGCTGCTCATTTCTGCTCCGGACACCTTTTAAAGTTGTTAAAAATGTTCTTTTTTACCTGTGAGTTGGCCAATCACTCACCCGGTACCAGCACTCCTTTCAGACACTGCTCCTGCACAAACAACTTAGTCTGGTTGCCCCAGCTTCATTTTTAATGGCCGCCGCCCCCGCCGCTGGTTTGAAGAGCAGCCTCCGACCTTTCGAGGAACTTGCCTGTTCCTCTTGGTCATCCAAAGCACTTCTCCTTCTTCATCATCCCTACAGGACAGTTCCGGTCCAAATACCCCCCCCCCCCCGACAGCAGTTTGTCCGGCTGGATTTTGCCGGGCCTCATCGGAACCCACTATTTCTCCAGCCGATCTTGCCGCAATGCTTCCGGTTTCTTCCAAATGTGTAAGAATTTTTCTGGTTGTCCAATGTACTTAGGGGATGAGTCACAGGACAGCTCTAGATTTTTAAGAGTACGATACAGTAGTTGATTTCCATGCTGACAGGCCAGAATAGACAGGATCCATCTTTTTCTTTTTTTGCAAAAAGATAACTTATGCACAGTAATAAAATACATAATTATTGTAAACTAGTTAGCATCTTTATAATTCATTCATGGGGTTATTAGGATGGTCATTTCAGCAATCAGGCAATTTTTCATTTTATTAGTTACATCCACAACATCAACATAGAAGCCTTTTGTCTGATTGGGCAAAGCGTATGTCCAGATACTGTCTTTCATTTATTCTTATATAAATATATATATTTATATAAATATATATTATATAAAATGGGGGTGGGTGGGTGGAGTCAGAGGGACAATAAGAAACAAAACAATTCCAAATAATTTAACTCAAGCCATCAACTCTCAGTGAACTCCAAACATATTCTTAAAATCAAGATCTTACTTGAACAGATAATATGTAAGTTAATTAATTTAATGTTGTTACTTGGAATTCTGTAGTTTTTTTTTTTTTTTGGCATTGTCTCTTTCTCAATAAACTTTTTTTAATGTTTGGAGATTTGGTTCATAGCTTTAAAAGCATAGCATTGGGATAGGATTAGGCTGGAGGCTGTGTGTGTCTGTAGGAAGGAAGGGAGGGAGGGAGGAAGGAAGGAAGGAAGAAAGGAAAGAAGGAAGGAAGAGAAAATATCTTCATATGTAAAATTGCATCTCCTCTATTTCATAAAGTTTTGTTAATGCTATATTTCTGGACTGGAAATCCTGGAAGGATTTTTAAAAGGATTTCCTTTCTTTTTTCTTAGAAGATGCAGGAAGAAGTCTTTTGAAGAAGACTTAAGAACTTCCAGTTGTCAGCCTCTCATATTTAACTTTTACTTAAACTTTTTTTCCCAAATAAGTTATTTTATTTTTAAATGTGTATGAATATTAAATACATGAACAGTGTGGCTTCTGGGTATTGGTTTTGATACCCAACAATAATTTATTTATTTATTTATTTGTTTTAATTTGTATACCGCCCTTCTCCTGCAGGACTCAGGGCGGTGAACAGCCAGAATAAAACAGAACACACAAAATTTAAAAACAGTTTAAAAATAATTAAATATTTTTGGCCGCAATTTAAAACACCCAATTAAAATAAATTAAAATTAACCAAAGCTATGGGATCAAGCCAGCCCGGCTAGGTGAAATAAATAAGTTTTCAGGGCCCGACAAAAAGTCCGGAGGTCTGTTATTGTACGTATCTCTGGGGGGAGGTTGTTCCAGAGGGCAGGCGCTGCCACAGAGAAGGCTCTCCCCCTGGGGGTCGCCAGCCGACACTGTCTGGCGGACAGCACCCTGAGGAGGCCCTCTCTGTGCGAGCGTACTGGCCGGTGGGAGGCTATTGGTGGCAGAAGGCAGTCTTGTAAATACCCTGGCCCTAAGCCATGGAGCGCTTTAAAGGTGGTCACCAACACCTTGAAGCGCACCCGGAAGACCACTGGGAGCCAGTACAGCTCGCGCAGGAGAGGTATCACATGGGAGCGCCCCATCGCTCCCATAATCCCCCGCGTGGTCGCATTCTGGACCAGCTGGAGCCTCCTGGTGCACCCCAGGGGGAGCCCCATGTAGAGAGCATTGCAGTAGTCCAGGCGGGAGGTGACGAGTGCCTGAGTGACCGTGCATAGGGAGTCCCGATCTAGAAAGGGACGCGACTGGCGTATCAGGCGAACCTGATAAAAAGCCCCGCTGGCCATGGCCGTCATATGCTCTTCTAAAGACAGCCGTGTATCCAGGAGGACGCCCAAGTTGTGAGCCCTCTCTGTAGGAGCCAGTGATTTGCCCCCAATAAGCAGCGATGGCACCAGCTGGCTATATCGGGACGCCGGAAGCCACAGCCACTCGGTCTTGGAAGGGTTGAGTCGGAGCCTGTTTCTACCCATCCAGGTCCACACGGCCTCCAGGAACTGGGACATCACTTCAAGGGCATTGTTGGAGTGGCCTGGGGTGGAGATGTACAGATGTACAGATGTACAGCACCCCACAAACAAGGTGCCTCGGGGTCGACCGCTGCCCCCCTGTCAACACAGATTGCGACTGATCAGAGAGGTAGGAGGAGAACCACCGCAAAATGGTGCCCCCCACCCCCAACCCCTCCAATCGGCGCAACATGATACCATGGTCGATGGTATCAAAAGCCGCTGAGAGATCTAATAGGACCAGGATAGAGGAGCAACCCCTATCCCGAGCCCTCCAGAGATCATCCACCAACGTGACCAATGCTGTTTCCGTGCTGTGCCCAGGCCTGAAGCCGGACTGGAACGGATCTAGATAGACAGCTTCATCCAGGTACTGTGGCAGCTGCCGCGCCACCACACTCTCAACAACCTTCGCAATAAAGCGAAGGTTGGAGACTGGATGATAGTTAACCAAAATAGCCGGATCCAGAGAGGGCTTCTTGAGGAGGGGCCTCACCACCACCTCTTTCAAGGTGGCCGGCAGGACACCCTCCCTCAAGGAAGCGTTAATAATCCTCTGGAGCCAGCCTCGTGTAACCTCCCAGGAAGCCAGCACCAACCAGGAGGGACACGGGTCCAATAAACATGTGGTCGCGTTCAGCCGTCCCAGAATCCTGTCCACGTCCTCGGGAGCCACAGGATCGAACTCCTCCCAGATAACTCTCTCAAGACCTGCCTCAATAATGATAGAATTAATAATTTTGATCTCCTACATTAATCATACTCACGTCTTTCTGATCACATTATACAAAATACAATCATCTTTAAACTTCTTATCCTTTCATCTATCTGCTGATTTTAGCATGTTATATAACAACATTCATTGTATTATTTCCCCCTTTCTAATTTCTGCCTCTATTTCCTATCTTGATAACACCATTCTTATTCTAAGTATTCTATTTCTATCCTTCATCTCTTGTCCATTGTAGTTATATTTCTTACATTAGTCATACTCACATCATTATATCATTATAAATATGCAATTGAAAGTGTTAACATTATAATATTTACTCCACCTTATACATAATCCCTCATCATTTAATTATTCAATATTATTTTATCTTACTCAATGCTAATAACCATGGTAACCTTAATAATATTATTTGAGGACATATAATACTATCATTTTTCAACTAATCCTTCCCTTTACATATTAATTTTAAAACATTATATAGTATACATAACAATATTTCCCCTCTTTCTGATTCCTACATCTATTGTAAATTTTGCTAACACATATCTTATATTGATGAGTACTTTTAGTACTTAAAAAAGTACTTAAACTTTTGAAGTTTTGAACTTTATAAGAACTGAGGTGGCGTAGTGGTTAGGGTGCAGTACTGCAGCTACTTCAGCTGACTGCTAGTTCAGCAGATCAGCGGATCAAATCTCACTGGCTCAAGGTTGACTCAGCCTTCCATCCTTCCGAGGTGGGTAAAATGAGGACCCAGATTGTTGGGGGCAATATGCTATTTAGTATACTGTCTTTGGTGTAAGCTGCCCAGAGTCCTCGGAGAGTGGGTGGCATAGAAATATTAATAATAATAATAAATAAGATTTAGATGTGTCAATCATGTTCAAATCACTGTTCCTTTCAGCATGTAACCCCTTACTCTTGGGCAAGTCAGAAACCATTGATCCATTAAAATGATTCTATTTAAAATTCATCTATTAGGAACAGGGCATCATCATAAGCCAGGGCCCACAATGAACCAAAATGTATGTCCAAAATCTTATAAAGTGTGAAAATTCAACTACAGAAGTAAAAAAAAAAATGTTTATATTGTTGAATTCTAAGAGTGGGGCAAGTTTGTAACATTCAAAATATTCTCAGGATGTTGGGGATGGGGCAGGACTCAGGAGGTACTGATCCTGCAAAAGAAACAAGACCACATCCCACATTTGGGTAACTGAGTCGATTCTTTCCAAGGTTTTAAGGTTTTGGTTTTGAGTTTGGTCCAATCCTTTCCTTTCCTCCCCGCACCCCCTTTTTTTGCTTCCAAGTTCAGCAATATTTCAAACACTTGATACTACTTTTACCTCTTCTTCCTTTATTATTCTAGGTTTGGAATTAGAAGGATGTCATGCTGATTGTAGTTCTATTCTGTTCTGTTCCCTTGTGGTTTAAAACATCTGATGCATCTGAAAACAATTTAAGTTTTGAAATTGATCCATATTTTAATCATGTAGAGAATACTTTATCCTGAGTATGACATTCACATAACTTTAAACTTTAAAACTCACATTTCAGAGAGTTCTTCCATCTCTCAAAGTATGCACAGTTAAACACAGGTAGGTAAACACAAGTGGAAGATGATATAAAATAAATGGGACACCTCTGGTGAAATATAGGATAATTGAATTCTTTCAGTATTTCAATCTTTGTTTTGCTGTAGCTAATGTACATTAGCATTCTAGAATGCTTTTAGAATTCTAGCATCCTTGTCACACAAAAATGCAAGTAAGGTAGCTAGAACTGAATTATCAAAATGAAATGGTAGCTTTAAGCTGCTGCTATTACTGACATGGAAAGCAGCAGAATGAAAGTGTAAATATGGTAGATAGTTTTGGTTTTTTTGGGCTGAAGAACAGATAAACATTGTGCTGAAGGACAAAGACAATGAGAAACTAAGATACATAATGGATAAAGGACATTACAAAAACAATCAGAATAATTAAAGCAGTAGTTTTCAGTGACAAGGTTCAAAGGCAAAAGCTGGCCATTGAGAATTATGCATTTGGTGTTGTGGTCCGCCAGCAGCCTGCGGAGCTGGCAGCAGAGTCGGACAGTGAGGAGTCTGGGGAGGAAGATGGGCAGGTCCTGGAGTCTAGGGAAGGCTCAGACAAGGGCTCTGCATCGGAGGCAGAGATGGGGCCAGGGCCATTTGGGAGTTATGTGCAGACTCCAGAGCCTCCAGAGTCGGACATCGGAACAGGGGGAGCCTGTTGCGCGCATGTGCAGAGCTGCCAGAAGGCAAGAACAGTTAAAACAAAAGGGACGACTCGGAAGTAAGGCTTGAAGATGATTGGCCCCTCCCATAAGACATAAAGGAAGAGCAAAGGCACGTGGGCCTTTGCAGGAAGCAACATTGTGGATGGTGTCGGTTTGTACTTTGAAGCTCCATTTTTGACTCTGTGTTTCCGTGTGGCCTTGCCAAGATAATTGCCAATTAGGTCTTTGACAGCGTGTCAAAGAAGATATAGGTGGGTGTTTACCAGCCTTATCTGAAGGACTGTGGCAGACTTCTATTGGACTATTTATAAACTCTTGGTGATTCAGCACATGCTGTGAATGAAAGGAATTCATAGCCGTTAAAATTTTAAAAAGGGTTTTTGGGACTAATTGTGTGCTTTTTACTATATCAGGAAGCCTAGGTCAGAACATTTGGTAATGAACCGTGTAGAGTAAGAAGAACTAATAAATTGGTCCTGAACCAAACTGATGGCTCCCTTGAGGTAATGATCAGCCAGTAGAAATTCATATAATTCAGGCGCATGATTGTGAAAAAAATTATTATGCTTGGCAAGTTTTTGGGAAGACAATGGATAAAGTGGATGAATGGATGAAATAAATCACTTGAAAGGCATATGATATGTTGCCAGAAATAGGTCAAGATGGTATGCCTTTACCCATCCCTAGGAATAAAAACCACACTTGATGGTCCCTAATTAACTCCCTTGATCCACTATAAAGAAATTCTACTTTGAGCCAAGTAGCTTGGGGCACATCCATTCAACAATTCTGTGGCAGGCTGAAAGCTGCCATGGGTCTTTGATTTTTTACCCCCCAGATCATCTGCAATTTAGGAGTTTAAAATACTGCAAAGCTGGGTTTTGGGTGGAGGTCTAGGTATATTTTAAATGCTTCTTTATGGGAGGGATCTCTTGATTCACCTCTACTACCAGCTCCTAAACCTACAGAGCAAAATGTCTTCTTTGACCTGAGCTCAACTTCCAATTATTTTCTGGACATGTACTGCAAATATGAAAGGAAATTGTATAGAAGCAATCTGTCACTGCTGTCTTCTTTGGAACCTTATTTTAAAACTTTCCAGTCTAACTACAGCACTGGTATTTCCTGAAGACTTCCATCCAAGCCCTAACCAGGCCTGACCCTGCTTAGCTTCTGAGCCCAGACAAAGTGAATCGGGTGCTGCTACCAGCTGCAATGAGAATTTATAGGATTGTAAGAGAAACACTAGCTGGTTGGTTTTGCAACTTCCCCTCAGATAGCCAAGCAAAGTAAACAGGAGTGGAATGGACAAATGTTTTGCCGGTTTCCATTTTCTCTTCCTCATAGGATCAGCTGCTTGGACAAGATGTCATTGGGAACAGGATGCAGTATATTTTCTCATCTCAAGCAACAGCCATATATCTTAGCTCAATTCCGTCAGCCTAATCACAATGGGGAAAGTCTCTTTTGTCTTGAAACCAACAAGAGAAGGCAGAGGATTTGGGCAGGGTGGTCTGTGCTAGAATCCCATCTAGTATGAGGTACAACAGTGGTGATGATTTTCCAAAATGCAGTTGCTGCTCAGTAAAAACTTTGCAAACCATAGCGTACAATTTCTGCTGTGTTCACCACACCAGCCATAGGTACCAGTGGTAGGATTCAAATTTTTTTACTACCTGTTCTGTGGACGTGGCTTGGTGGGTGTGGCAGGGGAAGGATACTGTAAAATCTCCATTCCCTCCCCACTCCAGGGGAAGGTTACTGCAAAATCCCCATTTTCTCCTGATGAGCTGGGACTCGGGAGGCAGAGAATAGATGGGGGCGGGGCCAGTCAGAGGTGGTATTTACTGGTTCTCCGAACTACTCAAAATTTCTGCTACCGGTTCTCCAGAACTGGTCAGAACCTGCTGAAACCCACCTCTGATAGGTACACATCTTCTAACAGACAGAGAAACAGGAGGGGCTGGAACAGCCATATGTTTTGCTGGCCAGTAACGTTATAGCTGCAGGTTTCCTACTTGTTTGTTTTAATCCAACTTTCTTTTGCAACTGTGTTCCACTTTGAAACATTGTCCCTTTATTCTTCCATGTATCATGTATTTAAAGAATACTTCCATGTATCATGTATTTAAAGAAATACCATGTATTTCTTCTTGTTGTTGTTTTAATCCTTAGTATCAATCTTTTAGGGAAGCAAAACCTTGGGATCCTTGGTTCTTTGCTAGTCGGCTTTGTAACCAAATCTTTGATATCCTGATCTAGTACTGTCTTAAACAGGATGGCTTTCTGTATTATCTTAACTACAATTCTCACAGTATATAGCGAATAAGGGAAATACAGAGTGGGGAAACAGTTTATATCAAAGTAATGTAGGACTCCCCTTCCTATGCCATGTCATCCAACTTTTCCAGTTTAAAAACAACCCTACATTCCTGGAAAGAAAAATGGGACTAGCCTTGAAGAAGGAATGCAAGAACAGTTAGTAAGCATCCAGTGTCCCCTGGGAAGCAAGAGGGGATAAGAAAGAAACTCAAGATAGCCCCGTCTTGATTCTGTTCTATAGGGGGAGGCAGAGAGAAATTCTGTCAGGCTTTCAAGATTGACAATAACAATCTAGAGTTCCATTAGTACTTTGAATGGCGTCTGTTTCCTGACCTGGGTCACCCTGAGGAGCTGACAATGCCCATGTATAATATTCCATTTGGTTATTAGGTATATTCAGAGGATATCTTACACAACTGAAAGGAAAATAAAAACTATTAAACTATTTGAACTATTTTTGTCTCGTTGGCTGCAATTTTCCCCTCCTTTGGTCATCATGGTTTCAAAAACACATCTCATATTAACTGAATGAAATTCAGATTATTCTATAAGTGGCTATGGTGTTATTTCCCCAAGGATACAGGAGAGAAAAAACAGGCCACATTTCTTGATTTGCCAGCCATGTGCTTGAGAAAAACTTCCTGTGGTCTCCAAAGGTAGCAGAAACTCATTTACCTTGTTCTTCAAACCAGAGGAAAATGAAGATTACATAGGCCCAACATTTAATAATAATTTGTTTGTAATATTTATAGGACAATCACCTGATTTCTATAAGCCAGCTTGCCTTTGTTAAGAGGACACTTACACATAGTAATGCAGATAAAAGAAATAATGTGAATAAAAGAAAGGAATCATACAGAGTCAGATATATGGGCTCGGGGGACCCTCTCTATTCACATTATTATAAGGGGAAGACGTGCTTAGATACATGAACTCTGAGAGACCCTATCTATTCACATTATTATAAGAGAGGAAAGTGCTTGTTGGAAATTACATTAACAAACAGTTAAACCCCATTAAGTGGTAATATATTTTCTGAGACCTAGATGTCACAAAAGGACTGCCATATGGAAAACATCTGAGTGATCTCACTGTGAATGATACAAAGACCTATATGTTATAAAGAGTTACTTAATCCAATAAATTTACCCAAGGACAGTAGTAACTCTCCCATTAGCAACTCCGAGCACTTAAGGAAAAGTTGTGTGGCTAAGATAATTTTGTAAACTAAAATTAATGCTTTAAGTAATTAGATGAACTTATTATCCAATGTATGTAACCATATAGAGAAAATCGGATGTATGATCTCATGATTAACCATATATGGAAAATGTATGATCTCACTGAATCCTTTGTCTTAGAAATGTATAAAACCAGTTGTATCAGGGTTCTTCCCTTGTTCAAAGCTTCAAGTACAAAACTGGCTCTGAACCTTGTGCAATAAAACTGTCTCTGGCTGACCTAGGAATGTTGCTTGGTCCTTCCATTCCACAACAATAGAATGGTTAAAAAAAGGAAAAAGCATCTCTTCATTTGAGCTTGATTTCTAGTGACTTCATGGACACTTCCATGCAATTTTTTTTTACTACATCACAGAAGTCATTTCAACCGGGCCTGGTAGCTCAGCAGACTAAAAGCATTGTGATTAACACCAGCTGTCTGCAATTACTTAAATTCGAATCTTACCAGGCTCAAGGTTGACTCAGCCTTCCATCCTTTCTAAGGCAGGTTAAATGAGGACCCAGTTTGTGGGGGCAATAAGCTGACTTTGTATAAATATACAAAAGTATGAAGGCTATTGCTTAATGCATTGTAAGCCGCCCTGAGTCTCCGGAGAAGGGCGGCATATAAATTAAATAAATAAAAAAAAAAAACATGTTTCTTTCCAGGAACTTTTCTCAGCTTCCCAAACAAGGCCATCATAGCACTATATGTTTGTGTGTTTGTTTTTAGAACGGAATATAATTGCAACAGTATAGTGTTATTCATGGCAAAATATTTTTCAAACATTTGCAGGGTCTTGTGCCTTTAATTAAAAAAGAAATTGTGACCAGAGGATTAACCATCAGCAGGCTTTCTTAATTGCCCTCATGCCAATCTCCACCTCTGCAGAAGTTTTGATTACTGATTTCCTCTGATTTAAAAACACCTTACTATCAAAAGTAAAAGGACATTAAAATAAATCTTCTCTGTTGGGAAACCAGACTACTGTACAATCTGGGAAAAAGAGAGACCATAGAATAAACATTTGCTATGCCACTTCTGGTCTGCAGAAATACAAGAGGATCACTAAATGGCAGCAAGGAGGGGCACGAGGCAATCTCTCTGCTGCCATCTGGTGCTCCTCTGCATATCTGCAGACTTAATATGATATGGTATGCCTTATATTTCTAATTTGAGCTGGGAGAAAGAACACAGCAACCTGTTCCACGTTATTACCAGATGTGGCTTTAGATCCACACTGAAAGCTAATTGAACCCACACCAATGGAATCCTGGAATCTTTCACATCATTTTGGCTTCTTCCTGTTGCAATAGGTTGTACAACACTCCAGAAGTTGCAGTAGGAAAAAAGGATGACCCAGTGCAGTATAAAAAGTACTCAGCAGGTTGTGTGTGTGTTGTGTGTATCAATCTACTTTTCTGATAATTCCTTAAGCAGATCAATAATGAGATACCACATTTTATGCCACTTTTTTGGTATTCTGACTTCTCCAAGCCTTCAAAGAGGAGTAAGGTGAAATATTACTATTATAGTACTTTACTATTTTTCAATTACTCCTTTGTTACACTCAAGCATTTTTAAAAGAAAATCCAATTTATTGATATAACCCAAGGAAAGGGCTGAAATTTCAGAGGGAAGGATAATTTGTTTTTAAAAGAAAAAATTCAAATTAATTAAAAAGGAAATGGGGGCATTATGATTTGCAGAATCTTAACCCAGTCATTTTACTCAATCATGCTATAAATTAAAATATCATGCTCTCAAAAATCAGCTATCTAATTTCAATAGCATAATCTTGGGGAACTCAAGAGATCATTCCTGGAACTATGAGATAGATAAATAGCATATTTTCATCAATTGGCAACAATAAATGACCTATATAAGAATTTTAAAGCTTTTTTTAAAAAAAATCAAGATACTGTGCTAGGGCTGCTATATTCTGACAACAAAAATCCAGAGAGCCAGATGGCAGCAAAGTGTTAGTTTAACACAATGTTCCTCAACCTTGACTGCTATAAGATGAGTGGACTCCAACTCCCAGAATTCTCCAGCCAGCATTGAACTGAAGGCCACTCAACTTAAAAGTGGTCAATGTTTTTTTTTAATAAAAAATATTGCTTTTAAAATAATAACAGAAAAAAGAACAAAGGAACAAAACACAAATATACACTTTATAGAAAAAACATAAGTGCTTAAAACTAAGCAAAAACTAGAACAGAAAACTAGAAAAAAGATATATAAAATATACTCTATAAATATAAAGTATGAGTCGTGTAAGTGTATTAGCAATAAACACACACACAAACTCACACAGGAATAATGTTTTATATATGTTGGGGAATTTAACTCCCATTATTGCCTGCCAGTTGTTCACCAGAGCCCATATCAGTTGAGATACCAGGCTGGAGTAGCTTGGGCCAGCCTAGATAACCAGGATGGAAATCCTTCTCAGAAATGCTGCTACTCAAGTAAAGCCAAATGATGTTTGGTTTCAGGCAAAAGCAAAGGAAACTGCACTGCCTGGATTTTGCAAAAGATTTTTCTAAAAGAAATTGGAACACGTACCACACGATTTCATTGGTATTAGTTCCTGTGGTGGGTGCCCTCTTGTGTCTCAAATTGGGAAAGTGGTTCTGTTGTTTTTTGCAGGCCTCCAACATGCTGTTGTCTTTGCTTCCCATTTTGGCACTATTCTTCCTTTCCTCTCCTGCTAGTAAGCAACTGCATTTTTCCTTTCAAGAAAGCTTCTTCCCACCCCCTTGAGGAGGAACAGAATTCTTCTACCTTAACAATATCCTCAAATGGTCTATGGTGAATTCACTGCTGCACAATACTGAAAGATGAAGACCAAGATGAGGCTTTAGAAAGATTAAGGTTATATACAGTACGTATATAAACCTCTCTCTTTGTGTGATGCACGGATTCTTCTGGTTTTTGCCTGCATTAAATAGGATTTCCCCCTTAAACATAATTGATCCCAGACAACAGGATGGTAACATAGCTTTGCATATACACGAAAGACTAAGAGGTATGTATGCTGTTTAATTGAGAAAGCCAAAGAATATAAAAAAAGAAGTCAATACAGTGTTGTGGTCCACCAGCAGCCTGTGGGGTTGGCAGTGGAGTTGGACAGTGAAGGGGCTGGGGAGGAACATGGGCCAGCCCTGGAGTCTGGGGAAGGCTCAGACGAGGGCTCTGCGTCAGAGGCAGAGATGCAGCCAGGGCCATCTGAGAGTTGTGTGCGGACTCCGGAGTCTCCAGAGTCGGACATCAGAGAGGCAGAGGAACAGGAGGAGCCTGTTCCTAGTGCGTGCATGTGCAGAGCTGCCAGAAGGCAAGAATAGTTAAAACTAAAGGGATGACTTGGGAGTAAGGCCATAAGGCTTAAAACAGGAGCAAAGGCACGTGGGCCCTTTGCAGGAAGCAACATTGTTAATTCTGTTCCCAGTCGGCATCTCTGTTTGATTCTGGACTCCGTGTGGCTTTGCCAAGTAGATTTTTGGCAGTGTGTCAAGGGAGATAAAGGTTGGTGATTATCCCGAAGGACTTCTCCTGAAGGACTTTTTGCAACTAATTGGGACTCAGCTGTGAATGAACTTAATTCACAGCTGTTGCAATAAAAGAGTTTTTTGGGACTACTTGTGTTTTTTGGGACTACTTAATGACTCAGGAAGCCTAGATCACAACAATACAGTATCTGCTTCATTGGTTTTAGAAAGGTCTTTGATTGTGCCAACCATGCCAAGCTAAAGAATGAATGGATGGATGGGCATCCCTTTGGGTTTGAAGAAGAAATGTTGTTGTGCAGTTCATTTGTGAACACATAGGTGGTTCTGCGGTCTCAATCTGGAAGCTCTGAGTCTAGCACAACAGGGTCACTAGAAGTCCATTGTTACAATAACTGTAGGTGTATTTTGTAATACAGCTCACATTTTTCCATCAGTTTTTGGTGGGCTTGCCAGTGAATCTTATCAGGAGCCACAGCTGCTAGTTCTGTTGGTTGGATGTCACAAGGTTATATGTTTCCTTCACTGCATCTTTGTAGAACTTGCATGGACGACCCTGAGGTCTTTTTCCCAGTCTCCAGTTTACCATAGAGCAACTGGCAAGGCATATAACAGTCATCAGTTGTGATCATATTTCCCACCCGTCTCATCTGGGATCTGATATAATCAGAGACTCAATGCTGGTGGACTTCGTAGACCTCCAAGGTGGAGACACAGTCCAATAAATGCTGAGAATGGTATGGAGTGCACACATGTGAAATTTCTTCAGTTGCTTGATGTGCCCTTGATGAGTCCAGGACTTACCTTTATAGAAGAAAGAAGGGGTAACTACAGCTCTGTAGACTACAGCTCCTACTCTGTAAGAGAAACGGATCCTACATTGATTGAGCACTCTAGTATGCAGCTACCCCAGTACCTGGCTGTCCTTGTTGATCCTTGTTGATCAATTTCTTTGTCCACAGTCCCATCACTCAAGATGACGCTTCCCATGTATTTGAAGCTGTTTGCATTTGACAGCCGAGTGTCATCAACAGTGATTTTTGGTTCTATGGACTTAGTATTTGGAACGGACTGATAAAGTATTTCAGTTTTGTTCAGGTTGATAATCAGGCTCCAGAACAATTTGTTCAGCATAAATTCTAGATCATTGTCTTCATCTATGACTTTGTCCTATCAATAAAGAAAACTTTTTGAATGACTGTATGGAGACACTTTCTCCATGCATTCAGGCAAAGTTCAAAAAGAGAGTCATTCAATTAGTACCTGATATAAACTCCCTCTTTCAGACCCTGGATAGCATGTGACCACATGCAAGTGGAGACCAGATTGAATAGGACTGAGACTAATGTACAACCTTGTTTTACCCCACTGGAAATGGCAAATGCAGATGACATACCACCGTTATAAAGAACCTGCCATGTCATTCCATTACGAAAGAGTTGAGTCAATTTTACAAGTTTCCTCAAGCATCTATTGTTATGTTCGAAGCGCGGGAAAAGGAAGAGACGGACTCCAGAACTTTTTCTCTTAGTTTAATCAGGTCATTGCAGACTAAGAACTGCCGGCGTGGCAGCTGCGGCTTGACTTTTAAAACCGTTCGGCTTCCCAGCCGGCCACTAACAGTTATTCCTTTTTCCCGCCACAAATTTCATCCAATCCACAGCGGATATGCAAATTCCTACATACATCCGTACGTAACACCCCTCCCCTCCTAGCTGAATGATTGTCCAATCCGTGACCTATGAATGTGACGTCATGCAGGTAGGCGGGGCGCTGGATTGTCCTACTGGGCCTGTGCAGCTCATTTGTTCCTGGGACTTCAGCCGGCTCAGTCAGCCCTGCTGTTGCTCCGGCTGGATGAGATGGAACCTCCTGGAATTCTTCGCCATGCATGGTGGATTCTGGCCTCTCATCCCCGCTCCCTGGTCCTGGAGCAACCAGGACCAGGGAGCCGACCTGGTTCAGTGAACTTTTACCTGACCCTGGTAAGTCCCCGATACTGTTTCTCGGGCTTGAGCTTAGTGCATCAGGTGTGTTACTAGGTAGGGCTGGTGTATTGTCATTGGTGTTTCCCAATTCTGGTGTGTATGTTCCCCGGGCAGAGCCTCTGGTCTTTTGGTTTGTGTCCTTTCTTCGTTGTTTTCCCCGTCCCCGGATCTTAACCATGATTCTCCTCACCTTACATGACTTGGGGCCCCTAATTGCAACTATCCTTGCCTTTACCCACGTAGGGTGTCCCGTGTAGTTGTGGGCAAACACCAAATCATCCACATTGAACTCCCTTTCAGGTTTGGCCAAATATAGGGGAGTCTCCGGGTGGTACTCTGGGTGTAATCGATCCAACTGGGACCGTAGTCTCCTACCATTAACATTTCTGCCGGTCTCCGGTGGGTGGCTAAGCTGGGAGTTATGTGCTGGGCGAGGAGGAACTTGTCAATTTTTTCCTGCCAATTCCCGGGCCCCATCCTGGTGAGGGTCTCCTTGGTGAATCTCACCATTCGTTCCGCTTGCCCATTTCCCGCCGGACAAAAAGGTGCCACCTTTTTGCATGCCTTATCCCCAGTTTGGCTAAGAATACCTCCATGGCCTTAGCGGTCAGCTGTGGCCCACTGTCTGATACTAACACATTGGGTAATCCATGTGTCGCAAAGAGTCTCCTCAACTCCCAGATGGTAGCCTCTGTTGTCATTGATGGCATTAAGGTCACTTCTAACCACTTTGAATATGCATCAATGACAATTAAAAATGTTTGTCCCCCATGGGTCCCCCCAAATCTATATGTATCCGGGACCACAGTGTTGTGCGGGGGGGGGGGGCGCTGGTCTTGTCTCCTGGCAGGGCTTGCATGTCGGCATGTCGCCACCCACTCAGTAATGTCTTTATCAATTTGTGGCCACCAGAGGTAGCTTCGGGTGAGTGCCTTCATATGTACGATTCCTGGATGCCCCACATGCAATGTCTCTAGTACTTGTCATCTTAAACCCCTTGGTACGATCACTCTCTCCCCCCACAATAGACATCCCCTCATTGCCGACAACTCTGTCTTCTTATTTTCAAATGTTTTAAACTCCTCTCCTACCGTTCCCTGTGGCCATCCCCTCAATACCCAGTTCAGGACTCTGGCTAGCGTGGCATCCCTTCTGGTTTCTTCTGCAATCTCGTTTGCGGTGGTTGGGCTGGTGGGGTCGATGTCGATCAGGAGTACCTGTGTAGCTGGTGCCGGGTCTTCCACTAGTTCTGACGTTGGGCATCTGCTGAGGCCATCTGCATTGCTGATGCTGGTACCTGGGCGATGAATCAGTTTATAGTTGTAGCCAGTGAGAAAGATGGACCATCTCGTCATTCGGGGTGCCATGAAATTCGGGGTTTGCTTTTTTTTTAATTGAAAAAGTTTTACAAATGCCAATTTTCCCCCATTTCCCCCCCATCCCTCCCTAACCCCCCTAACCCTCCCCTCCTCCCATGACTTCCCCAAGGTGAAATCTGTCCACATTGTATTATAACATACTTTACCACCCCTCTATTCTCCCCCCTGTGCACCATACATTTCTACATAACAATAAGTTATATTGCCCCCTATATACTATACATTTCTACACAACATTCAGCTAAAAGCTATCTGGAACTTCCTAGTTTGATATTTATTCTGCACATAATCTATCTATTTCTTCCATTCCCATACATAAGTCTCCTGAGTCCGGTCTTTTAAATATGCTGATATCTTCGCCATTTCTGCAAAACTGGCCATCTTCAAAGTCCATTCTTGAATTGTAGGCATATCATCCTTTTCCAATATTGACCAATCAATAACCTAGCTGCTGTCACCATATACAATATCAATTTTGTTTCACCCACTGAAAAGCCCTTAACTATACCCAATAAAAACAATTGAGGAGAAAATTGAATTTTTTTCTTCAAAACATTTTGCATAACCCACCAAATTTTTATCCAAAAAGCCTTTGCTTTCTTGCATGTCCACCATATATGATAATATGTAGCATCTAAGCAATCACATCTCCAGCATTTTGGTTGAACATTAGGATACATGCATGACAATTTCTTAGGATCTAAATGCCACCTATAAAACATTTTATAAAAATTTTCTCTCAAATTCTGCGACTGTGTAATTTTAACATTCTGACCCATATTTTTTCCCACGTTTCCATCATAACTGGTTCTCCCAAATTTTGTGCCCATTTTATCATACAATCTTTAACCAATTCATTATCTGAATCTCTTTCTAACAAAACATTATAAACCCTCTTCATATGCATTGGGCCTCTATCTTTTATCTGTCTAACCAATTCTTCTTCATGCAACATTAAACCAATTTTTTGATCTTCTCTCCATCTCAGTTGAAGTTGATTATACTGTAACCAAGTTAGATTAATCCCTTCTTCCAACAGTGTATTTAATGACTTCAATTGCCATCTGCCCCCATCATTAAAAAGTACTTCTTTGTATAAAAAACCCCCGAGTGACTTTATGTTTATATTCCGTATGATATGACCAAGATCCCACCACAATGGTATTTTATAATCCCATTTGAGTCGGTGCTTCTTCCAAACTCTCATCAAGGAGCTTCTAAGTATATGGCTGTTAAATACTTTATCCATCTTGTTTTCATAAAATAAATATGCATGCCAACCAAATTCAAGGTCATAGCTCTCAATATTCAATATTCCAGTCTTTGTCCTTCCAAGCCAATCACTTGCTTGTGTAAACGCTGCAGCTTCATAATACAATCGCAGGTTTGGAAGTTTAAGACCACCCCTTTCACGAATGTCTTGCATAATTTTCAGTTTAACTCTTGGCTTTTTCTCATTCCAAACAAACTTATTCACTCCTTTTTGCCATTCCATCAAGTGTTTATAATTTTTAAGCACCGGAATCATTTGAAACAAAAATAAAAATCTAGGTAGAACATTCATTTTAACTGCTGCTATTCTTCCAAGCAGAGACAGTTGCAGTTTTTTCCAGATTTCCATATCCTTTTGTACCTTTCGCCACAACACCTCATAATTATTTTGAAACAGTTTTATATTTGAATCTGCAACTTGAACTCCTAGATATCTCACCTTTGATACTATTTCAAAACCTGCCTTCCTCTCCAGTTCCTTCTTTTGATCAACTGTCATATTTTTAACTATCATCTTGGTTTTTTTTCTGATTCAGTCTGAATCCTGATACCATACCATATTCTTCTATAATGTCTTTCATCTGAATTATTGATTCCATCGGCTGTGTTAGGGTAACAACCAGGTCATCTGCAAATGCCCTTGTTCTATAATCCTCTTGCCTTATCACTATTCCCTTCAAAGTGCTCGAGTCCCATATTGTATTCAACAAGACTTCTAGAGTTAGAATAAACAACAACGGGGATAACGGACAACCTTGTCTTGTGCCTTTTTCTATACTAAAATTTGTAGTTAAACTTCCATTAATAATAATTTGTGCTGTTTGCTCTTGATAGATTGCTGAAACCACCTGTACAAACTGATCCCCGAAGTCCATCTTTTTTAAAGTCTTTAATAGAAAGTTCCAATTCACTCGATCAAAGGCCTTCTCCGCATCCAAAAACACCAGCATTGCAGAGATTTGTTTATTCTTCTCAAGATATTCCAATGTCTATAATTTGCCTCACATTATCCTTCATATATCTGCCTTCTATAAATCCTGATTGATCATGATGAATCACCTCTTGAATAACTGGCATTAATCTGTTGGCTAATACTTTCGCAAAAATTTTATAATCCGTATTCAGGAGAGATATTGGTCTAAAATTTTCCGGTTTTATAGAGCCTGCCTCCTCTTTCGGTATCAAAGAGACAAAAGCTGCTTTCCATGAAGGGGGTATTTTTCCCCCTTGTTGTATGCTACAAAATAAGTCTTTAAGATGTTCAATCATTTCTGCTTGTAGAGTTTTATAGTACACTGCAGTTAAACCATCCGTTCCTGGAACTTTAGCTGTTTTCAATTGTTTAATAGCAACAATAATCTCCTCAGCTGTTATTGGTAAACTCGTTCTTTCCTTTTGATCACTATAAATTTTTATAACTCTCTTTTCTTCTAAATATTTGTTTATAAATTCATTCTGTATATCATCTTTGGCATATAGTTTGGTATAATAATCTAAGAAGGCTTCTTTAATTAGTCTTTGTTGAAATACTTCCTTCCCTCTGTACTTAATACTACCAATAGTCCGAGTACTCTGCTGTTTCCTCAGTGTGTAAGCCAACCACCTGCCCGGTTTATTGGCATTACAAAATGTATTGTGTTTCGCAAATTGTAAATTAGTTGCTGCTTGTTCCGCTGTAAGCATATGGAATTGATCTTTCAAAAGTTTTATAGTTCCTTGTAATTTTTCATCTGTTGGATTTTTTATCAGCAACTGCTCTTTTTTCTTTATCTCCCCTTCCAGTTCTAATCTTTTTCTTTGTCGATTTGATTTATGTTTAGAGTTCATATAAATCAGTACCCCCCGCATATACGCCTTACTCGTATATTTGGGGTTTGCTTGTCTCCAGCGAGTAGCCCCACCAGGGGTTTGTGGTCTGTGATTAGTTCGAATTGTCGGCCGTACAGGTATTCATGGAAATGCTTGACCCCGGCCACTATTGCCAGCGCTTCCTTGTCCAGCTGACTATAATTCCTCTCGGCCGGGGATAATGTTTTGGAGTAGAACGCTATGGGGGCTTCGAATCCATTTGGCAATCGATGACTGAGAACGGCTCCAACTCCAAAGGGTGAAGCATCACACGTTAGTAGCAGTGGAAGGGTTTCCGTGTATTGTATGAGGACACTGTCTGAGGATAGCAGTTGTTTAATGGCAGTGAAAGCGTTGTCCTCACATTGGCCCCACTTCCAGGTGGTCATCTTCCCGAGAAGTTTGTGGAGCGGTTCAGCAACTGTTGCCTTTTGCTTTAAGAAAATGCCATAAAAGTTCAATAACCCTAGGAAAGCTTGTAATTCCACTTTGTTTGTGGGTGTGGGGGCTTCTCTGATTGCCTTCACCTTGCTGTCTGTGGGGTGGATGCCGTTCCCATCAATGAGGTACACTAGGAATTCGATTTGCTTCACCCCAAACTTGTATTTTTCTTTTTTAACTTTGAGGCCCCTCTCTTGGAATCTTCTGAGAGTTTCTCTTACTCGGCTCATGAGTTGTTCCATGTTTTCCCCCGAGATTAACACGTCATCAAAGTATGGAACGACTCCCGGGATGCCTTGCAGGAGTCGCTCCATGAGGCTTTGAAACAGCCCTGGGGCCACACTGACACCAAATTGCAGCCGATTGCATTTGAATGCCCCTCTGTGAGTCACAATGGTCTGTGCTTCCGCTGTTGCCACATCCACTGGCAATTGTTTGGTTGGCCGATGCAGCGTCCTGCTGTGTGATGGCCGCGGTGCCATGTGGTGAAGGTCAGTTCTTTGTCCCCCTTCTTCCTAAAATCCCATCCTCATCGCCAGTGTTATGTTCGAAGAGTGGGAAAAGGAAGAGATGGACTCCAGAACTTTTTCTCTTAGTTTAATCAGGTCATCGCAGACTAAGAACTGTCAGCATGGCAGCCGCGGCTTGACTTTTAAAACCGTTCGGCTTGCCAGCCGGCCACTGACAATTATTCCTTTTTCCCACTGCGAATTTCATCCAACCCGTGGCGGACATGCAAATTCCTACATACGTCCGTACGTAACATCTATCATATCTCAGGATGATTCAGAGAGCCTCCCTGTTTACAGGGTCAAATGCCTTTGTCAGGTCAATGAAGACAGAGTAAAGAGGCTCATTATTTCTGCTTGATGCACTTCTCCTGGACTTGCTCATAGCAAATATCATGTCTGCTGTTTTGGCTGAAAATCACACTGGGCTTCTGCGAGGTTCCTTTCTGAGGCAGTGACAATTCTGTTAAGGAGAATGCAGGAAAAGGTCTTGCCTGCAATGGACAGTAGTGAGATACCTCCCACCATCTCATTTGTTTCCCCTATTTTTATAGAGTCACTATAAAGGCATCATGGAAATTATCAAGTATCTCCTCTGTGGACCAAATGTTTTCCAAGATGTCTTGGAATGCTTACAAAGTGTTTAAATCTAGTGCTTTTAGATCTCAGCAGGAATGCCATCCTGCCCTGTTGCTTTATTTGAGTTGATCTGCAAGATTGCTTTTTTGATCTTATCTTTAGAAGGAGGCAGGTCTAGGGCATCCAAGACTGGCAACTGAGGAGTCTGCTGAAAGATATGTGAATGGCCTAGTGAGTAAGTTGGAAAAGTGTTCAGCCCAGCCATTTTTTCAGTCCTTCCTGATCAGGTTTGATTCATCATCTGACAGACAGGGGGAGCATCCCGATTTAGAAGGACCATAAGCTGACTTTATTCCACTGAAGAACTCTTTGGTGGCATGTCATATCAGCATAGGTTCCACCTGATCAGCCTTCTTCTACTCCCATCCATCCTGCATTTCTCACAGTTCTGGCTATACTTTGGATTGCAGGTACTTAAGCTTGTCTTTCTTTGAGACAGATGATGGATCATTTTGCAAGTCTGCGTAAGCCTTGCTTTTCACCCGGAGGGCTGTTGAAATGGTTTTGTGTTTTTCATCAAACCAGTTCTTGATGCACCTGGCTTTTCAGAGTACAGATGTTGCAATCTGTGTGATGATATCTTTAAACTGTGTCCGCTTTTCAGAACAGGTGCCTATGAGCGGTAAACTGACAGAGTTTTTTTTATTGAGCATATCTAAGCATTGGACTTGGTCTGGGTCTTGTAGTCTGCAGATGTTGAACGACTTTTTGACCCTCCTTGGTTGCTTACAATGTAAAGGGGCTGACCAGATCAGCCTGTGATCTGTCCATCACTCAACACCTTGCATGGTGTGGGTGATAGGGACATCTTCAAGACTGTGCTGGTGTACTAGGATATAGTCAAGTATGCGCCAGAGTTTGGATCTGAGATGCATCTAGGTCACGGGTGTCAAACTCGATCATGTCACATGATGTCACATGACAAATCATGATGTTTTCTGCCTTTGCAGAGGTGGGGTGGGCATGGTCTGGGCATGATGCATCCGGCCCACGGCCCCCAGTTTGACACCCCTGATCTAGGCAGTTTTGCATTTGTTTGCAAATCTGAACGTAGTGTTAATGATGCACAAGTTGGGCTCAGCGCATTTTCTCAGAAGCAGCAGGCCACTGCTATTTTGTTCTCAACCCCATGTTCCCAAAGGACTCCATCCCAGTTTTGCTGTCTGTCCCCATCCTGGCACTGAAATTGCCTGGAATTGGTCACTGACGGGGATTGTTTGAATACTTTTGTCCGGGTCCTTATTGAAAGCTTCCTTGTCTTCATCTGGACTCATGAGAGTTGGTGTATAAGTGCTGATTGGTGATATACTGAGACTTGCTAAGAGGAAAGCGGAACTTCATGATGCGTTCATTTATTCCAGCGGGTACAATAGAAATGTTCTTCAGCAGAGCAGTTTTGATTGCAAAATCTACTCTGTGAGTCCTGTTGTCAGTCTGTGGTTTTCCTTTCCAAAAGACTCTATATCTACTCGCTATTTCCTGCAAAGAACTCTTGTCTGCCAGCCTGATCTCACTGAGTGCAGCAATGCCAATGCTATCATGACAAAATTCAGCTGTTATGAGTGCTGTTCATCTTTCAGACTTTGACACCTTGTCTCTATCCAGCCAGGTATGGATGTTCCTGTTGTGACCGAGGCCCAAGTAGTAATTACCAAACACAATTCAGTCCTGAACAAACTTATTTTATTAAAACAGCTGAGAATTAATTAATTCTCAGCTTTAGTTGAAAACAAATTCTTCAGCCTTATCACCAACCTTTGATGTCTTTGGCAACCTGCCAAAGGCTTTTCTTGGCAAACCCCCCACAAAGTTCAAAAGACACTGATAAGAAGCATTGGAATCAATGTTGCTATTCTACAAAGAACCCAACGGTTCGTTGCTGCTCTTTTAAGCCTTATGGGAGTAGCCAATCATCTTCTGGCCTTACTCCCGAGACATCCTTTTTGCTTCAGATGCTCTTGCCTTCTGGCAGCTCTTCTCATGCGTGCACTAGGAACAGGCTCCTCCTGTTCCTCTGCCTCTCTGCTGTCCACCTCTGGAGGCTCTGGAGTCCGTGCATCGCTCCCAGATGGCCCTGGCCCCATCTCTGCCTCCAATGCAGAGCCCTCGTCTGGGCCTTCCCCTGACTCCAGGACTGGCCCATTGCCCTCCCCAACCTCCTCACTGTCTGACTCCACTGCCAGGTCCGCAGGCTGCTGGTGGACCACAACAGTTCCAGGCTCCCAAACATGAATTTTCTTTTATTCTTTTTCCCCCTCTTGATTCTCAACCACTAAGGAGATGATCTTCTGGCTGCAATTAACTAGTGAGATGTTGTAGGACAGGCAATTGTTAGTTTTTTTAATTTCCTCATACAAGGGTGGGCTTGCTATCCTAGAAGGGCTGCTCAGTAACCCTGGATGCTGCCAAACAACTTTACAGTACACAGACAAACAACCACTGGCCCAAGGGTCACCCACATCAGAGGTGGGTTGCCCCAGGTTTGGACCGGTTCGCATGAACCGGTAGTAAAACCAGCGGGAGGAAGTCACACTCTCTCGGCAGTCCAGTGGCATAGAGAACCATTATGGCTGGAGACTTCTCCTGCTGCAATGGATGACCAGGAGATCTAAGTGTCTTACCGTGCTCCACAACTCTTGTTGGGGCTGCCTTTTTGACCCCTGGACAATTGATCAGTCTCCTCTATTCAGTCTGCTGGAGCCAGTCTTCACACATCGGGATTTACAAATCCACTACCTCACAGAGAGTCAAAGACTCATTGACTGCCATCAACTGTTTGGGGCCTCTCCAAGATGGTTTACTGGGATGTGGCTTCTGCACGTATTGCAGCTGCTTGGAGCCACAAGTGAGAGCTGAGTGTCACTAAACAAGGAACCCTAAAAAGAGTGTGGCAGGTCCCTCTACCAGAAGTGTTACCCATCCCTGAACACCCCTTACATCTGGTAACAACAGAAACAGAAACAACAAAGCAACACATCCCTATTCTGTCTTTACTGCCTCTGTCCCCAGGTCCTACTGGTCCTCTGACTCCTTTCCAGTCTAAAGGGTGGCAAAACTTAACAGGTTTTATATATCAAAGCTGCTCTCGGACAGTATTGGAATTATAAGGAAAAATATATTTAAACTCTCATATAACTAAGGATAACTTAAAGCTGTCTTCTCCATAGGCCAAGGAGGGATGAAGGTAGCTTTAGGGAGACCCTGCCTGCAGCACAGAGCAGACCCAAAAGCGGCTTGTGAAATTCAGGTGAGGGATGTTTTCATGTATTTTGCCTGCATTACAGAAATGAACTAAAACAAATCCAGTAGAGGGCAGCATTTCATCACTCACACTCTTTCCCAGGACAAAAGAAGGAAGCCCGTTAACAGTCTTTCCTTTGTGCTAAACTTTAGCAGCTAAAGGCATTAGAATTACGGTAATTTCATTTCCTGATTTAGGATATTCTCTGTGGGTCATCTCTTTCCTTTGTAAACTGTTTGGGAGAGTTTTTTTTTCTTATTCAGAGGAAAAACTTTAATAGCTTTGATTGCTACATATATTTTAAACCCCTTTGTGTTGTTATTTATTTATCCATGGAAAAAATAATTTTGCAGAAAGTCATCTGTTTAAGTGGGTTTGCTCTTAGTAGCAAACCACTCCATTTATTGGCTGGTTCCTATACTGTGTTAAGACATATTTTTTAAAAGAAGCATAATAGCAAAAGTTCAGCACTCTTAGTAAGTTATCAAGGCTGCTTAAGGGAAGTGGCCCCTTTGAGAGCTGCCGGGGCCCCAGAAAAGTAGGTTAAAGTGGGATTGAGGGCAAAGAAGGGTGTGAAAATAAAGGAATGGTGATGGTTTGTTTTGGGGTTTCTAGTCCCCCCAAATTATCATCTCAATTTTAAGAGGTTTTTAGGCAGGAAGGTCTGCTGTCTGATAGACAAACATGGACCACAATGCAGCACAGACATCCACCACTGTGAAGCTAAGGAAGGCAAGTGACATCATGTGTGTTATGATAAGTTTTGAGTATGCCACAAATTATGCAAATTATATACTGCAGGCTGTGCATGATATTCTGGAGCTCTTAGCAGTTTTGCAATATCTCAGAGGCTGCCAATAGTTTGACTCCAAGAAAATGAAGTCAAACTATTCTTCAAAGCACCTGAGGGTAGAACAAGAAGCAATGGGTGGAAACTAATCAAGGAGAGAAGCAATTCAGAACTAAGGAGAAATTTCCTGACAGAACAATTAATAAGTGGAACAACTTGCCTTCAGAAGTTGTGAATGCTCCAACACTGGAAATTTTAAAGAAGAGATTGTATAACCATTTGTCTGAATTCGTCTACCATGTTAATCTAGGATTTGGGAGGAGGGAGGGGAGGCCTCCAATGTTACCTTGGACACTTTAATTCCCTAATTAATTAATTAATTAATTAATTAATTAATTAATTCTGGCCCTATGAATTCTAACTTGGCTTGTTTGGTTTTGGCCACGTGCTGTATGAATTCTGCCAGTTTTATTTATTTATTTAATTTATATGCCACCCATCCCATTAATCAAGGTGACTTTGGGCGGCTTGAGTGGTTGGGCAATTTGTTTTAAACAAGCCATGACTAAATGAGACATGGGAACCCAGTCATATGTGTATGTTAGATTGCCTTGAAAAAGGCCTCTTTGGTGATGGCTAGATTCAAAGAATGAGTAAACAGCTAAGATAAAATAAAATAAGATAATTTTATTTCTATACCGCCCCTCTCCCAAAGGACTCGGGGCGGTGCACAGCCAAGTAAAAACACAATACAAACATCATAATTAAATTTAAAAATTATTAAAATTCTTACATTTGCGGCTGAAATTCGTTAAGAACCCAAAAATTTAAAAACTCCAAATTTAAAACTCCATTACAAAGATAGCCCTGCCTGTCGGAAGAGCAGGGTCTTGAGGGCACAGTGAAAAACTCGGAGGTCAGAGATTGTGCATGCTACACATGCTTTAAAAAAAAGCTCCCCCTATCTTTGATGCAATATTGCACGGTGGAAAAGGAGCAACTATGGTGATAGATGGTATGTGTGTGTGTGTGTGTTTTCCTGGATAGACACAAAGTGACAAGATCTGAAAGATAAACAGCACTTATAGCAGCTGAACTATATAGCATTGACATTGCTGCACTCCGTGAGACCAGGCAGGCAGAGGAGAGTTCACTGCAGGAAATAGCTAGTGGATATAAAGTTTTATGGAAAAGGAACCCACAGACTGACAAAAGAATGAGTCTGTTTGGTAAATGAAGCAGTTTCAGATCTATGAGGCCCACTACTGGCTCCCAACAGGTGGGGAAAGTCTGCCCAAGCAGGAGATGAATTATGCACCTCAGCTCATCAGTATCATGATCCCTTATTTCAAGGGTCCCCAAACCCTGGGCCGTGGCCCAGTACCAGGTCATGACCAGAGGTGGGATTCTACCTGTTCGCACCTATTCGTAGAACCAGTAGTTAATTTTCTAAGCAGTTCGGAGAACCGGTTGTTAAAAGAAATCTCCTTTTGTTTTTTTCAATTTTACAGGGTTAATCCTGTAAGGAATTACAACATTCCGGTATTGTTTCTAGCCTAATCTTTATTGCCCTGTTTACAGAAACTGCCTCTCCGTTAACCCTTATTACATTCTTGGCAGTACGCCTAGACTTACTGTCGCCTGAGCTTCTCCTGAGTTTTTTTTTCTCCTTTGCTGGTACTTTGCTGGGGCTTGACTTTCTTAAAGGGAAAGAGTTGTTTTAAGCTTTTTACACTGCTGTTGGGAAATATTCCCCTGTTGGAATTCTTCCAGCCAGGATGCAACGATCAGCACTTTGAAGAAATAATTGAATAATGAAGCAGAGCTGCTGAAAATAAGCTTTTAATGACAAGGTATCAAGATGAGTGACATTCAGCAAGGCTTCTTGGCTAGTCAGAAAGATTGACATTCAAACATGAGTTTACATACTCTTTCTGACTTTTGGTCTAAAACTCATTTTTGGTGAAGTTTAATTCTGTGCTTGGTGATGTTTAATCCTGTGTTTATTGATGGGATAATTTTCCCTATTCAGCTGTTTGGAAGGAAAAATGTTAATCTCTGTTCCTGAAAAGAAGCAGCTTCAGAAATCTGGCTAGTTCCTGTGTCTATTTGTTCTGGTAATTGGTTTAACAAGCAACAGCTAATGTGTTTGCTCCTTTGCTTCATTCTAGTGTTAATTGCTTTCTTTGTAGTTGGGCTTAATCTCAAATGCTTTTTCTATCTGGGCAGGGGATCTTCCTTCACTGCTTTAGTGGTTCTTGGATGATTTCCTTAGGATATTTTATGAGGTGAGTGAGACCAGCTGGTATCTTTAAGTGGTGCAAATGGATCTAAAGATTGCTTCTCCTGGGTGTGCTCTTTTTGGAGAGCTTAAATGACCTCTCTGCTAAAGGGTTTCACTTTCTGAGCAAGAGTTGGCTGTTGATAGTTATCATTGCATTTTAACTATTTTAATTCCTCAAGGTGCTCGGGCACCCTGCCTGATTTGTAACTCCGGTTTGCAGGTATTTCTAATCTAATGATTGGTATTTAGGGTAGCTTTTTGCAAGCAAAGAAGATTTTTGTATTTTTGTACAGGTAGTCCTCATTTTACAACAGTTCATTTAGTGACCATTCAAAGTTACAATGGCACTGAAAAAAGGGATTTATGACTGTTTTTCACACTTACGACTGTTGTACCATCCCCATGGTCACGAGAGGCCAGGTGCAGTGAAGCGCCCCTCGACGTGAGTGATATTGAGTTGGCCACGCCCACCCAGTCACTGTTGTGGCCCGCCAGCAACCTGCATGGATTGTGGCTGATCCCGACGACGAGGAGGCTGGTGTGGTGTTGCGCCAGCAGCCTGTGCAGCTGGCGCTCAAGTTGGACAGCGAGGAGGCTGAAGAGGATGTGGTGCCAGAGGCAGAGACTCAGCCAGGGCCTTCAGAACCTCCAGAGGCTCCTTCAAGTGAAGAGAGTGAAGTGGAGGAGTCTCTTCTCAATGCTCGAGCACGCAGGGCTGCCAAAAGGCAAGAGTGGCTACTCAGGAAGAGGTCTCCTTGAGAGTAAGCTTTGGGGCTAATTGGCCGCTCCCTTAGCCTATTTAAGTTCACTCACAGATAGCACATGCTGCTGGAAACAACGTTTAATTACTACGCAGAGCATTTTGAGAGTGAGTTTCTTGTTATATCTTGGTTTCTGGGCCGGTTGCCAACCCTTGTCAGACTTTGTTTATTCTCTGTAATTCATAGCAGGCTGATAAGGACATTTGCACTGGAAGCCTGCATTTTGAAAGGGGTCTGTTTATATTAAACAGAGTTTTTGGAGCTTTGTGTCACACAAAGGGTGTCACACTCCTTGGGATCCGGAGCTGGGGCAGAACAGTCACATGACCGCCAAGCCCACTAAGCCACGCCCACAGAACCGGTAGCAAAAAAATTTGAATCCCATCACTGGTCATGACCTGTTTATAACTGGGCTGCAGAAGTGACAGGCAAGCATGCCCACAGTTCCACTTGTGTGAGTGGTGAGCAGGTGTGCCTGCCCAGGAAGTTCCATTTGTGTGAGCAGCAGATGCATGTACCTATCACTTGTGCAAATGGAGCGTGTGTGCACCCGCTGCTCACACAGAACCACCCGCTCCAGTCCGCCAGGCCAGAAAGGTTGCCTTACTTGATCTGTCCAATCCATGAGTGGTCAAATCTCAGCTCTAGAATCTGAGCTGTAAAAAATCAGTCATTTTTGTTCAAAAAATTGCAGGAGAATGGGTTGCTTATCAGGAACTTGCATCTGTGCTTCATAGTTGCTTACTTATTCATTGAAGATGCTGTTTCCTTAATGGAAAGGATGATGTGGGACCTCAGGAAATGTCATTTCTATATAAGATAAGGCTACTTGCAGATAAACAGCTAACGTATTTTTCTCTGTCAAATTATTTGGAATCCTAAATTTATACACTTTCATGAAAAAACTGGCAGGAAATAATAAACTGAGACAATAAAAACCCTACCTGACCTCACACCTTCCAACCTGCTCATGTTGCTCAACTGGAGATGTCTAACACAGATGCTCTAACATAGGGATGGGATGGGTAGGCAATAATGCTTTACATGCAAAACATCCCTAATTCAACCTCTGTCCACTACTTGATGGGCTAGGAACAATGTTAGATTTGTAATTTGGAGAGTGATTTCCCTGCCAGTGAAGAGGTACCCTAAACTCAGTCTAAGCCATGATGTGGCTGGCTTGTGTTTATAAAACCATGCATGGCACATTTTATGGCTCAGTATGTTTTGCAAACGAAGTACGTTTTGTGGTTTGATAAATTGCAGAACAAACCGTGGCTTAGTATGATACACGAACCCAGCTTGTATAAGGCAAATGGTTCTTTTATTTGGGGCTTCCTTCAATGAAAGAAGCATGAGGGCTTGCAATTTTGGCTGGATAGGCAGCAAGGATTCTAGGAGAAAGTGGCAAGCCTTCTACCCTGAGCCAATGGTTGCTGCTTGTGCAGAACACAAAGGATAGTGTCATTGGTCATCAATGTGCTGGCCAGCGTGCTTCCTGATCCACACAGGGTGCAGGAAGTTATTATTTGTAGCCCTGACCCCAATGACCCCCTGCACCAAGTTCAGTCCTTGTTTTCATTTTCTGTTTTCGTTCAGGATGTTGCCAGGTTTTGACTTGCTGACCTTTTAAATCAACAGATGGCAAAGCTATTGCAGGCTATCATCTTTGGGACACAAAATCCTCTCGCTGCCCCCCTCCAGCTATGGAAAAGAGAACATTCCTGTTTGGAAAGGACTGGCGGACTTCGCTAGTCCGAAAGACTAGCGAAAGACTTCTTCCGCTAGTTCGAAAGAAGATAACTGCATGTCTCAGGAAGCAGCACTTAGGCAGGGAAATCAGAATGTCAGGGATGGGACCCCAGTTTTTCTGATCAAGTAGGTACTAATTCTCTATTTCTCATAGCAACATTCAGGATCCTATGCAGGGGTGAAATGCTACCAGTTCGGACTGGTTCGCCCGAACCGGTAGTAATAAAAGCGAACTGGTAGTAAAAAAATGCTACCGGTTTAGACGAAGCGGTATTTCCGATGATCAGCTGTGCCAATCAGCTGTGCCAAGAAATCCTGCTGTCAGGTTTCGGTGCTATCTTAAATAAGTTTCATTTTCAAGTGCAGAGTCTCTAATGAATCATTTTTATTTAAGAACATAAAAAGCCGACATTCCTGATTCTAATTGCAGCCAAACTGGCCCCTCCTTCCAACCCCCTCCTCTTCCGCTCTCCAACCCCAATGTCCCATTGGCCATCATGCAGATCCATCTCTACCTCCCGGCACGTTCTTTTCACAGGAATGTAGCCCCCACCCTCGTCTCCCAGGAAACACTATCTGTACATACAAAACTAGGTAAAAGTTCATCTTGTTATGTCAGCGCTGGAAGAGAGCCTAATTTGGAACGCTGACACCTGCTTTCTAACAAATCTAAATCGTGTGGCACAGCTGTTCCTCCCCCCCCTCACTGTTCTACTTACCTTGGAAAAGGCTTCTTAAACCTCCTTTTTCAGCGCTGTGCGGTAGCGCCTGTGGTGCGCATGCATGCTCAGTACGCATTTGGTGCACACTGCATGCATGTGCACTGCACACTGCACATGCACATGCAGCAAACCAGTAGCAGACATCGGAGCATTTCCCCACTGATCCTATGTTGTTGAGTGAGGCAAACTGCAGGTGCCGGAAATTCATGCCGCAAATAAGGTTTTCTTAAAGGCCTGGCTTCACTTGAAAACAGCCTTTTTCCAGCCCTCGATCACACCTTATGGTCAGATTCAATACTCATCATCCCTGGCTGTGAAGCAGATGAAATTTTGAGTTTAGCGCATGCGCAGTCAAGTTTGGGAAAGGACGCCAGCAATTTCAGAAACTTTCGACCAGGTTTTCTGAAAACCATACAGCCTTACCTGCTTCACTGCATGGGAGATGGATGGCGAGGAGGACCCAGGACATACCAAAATTAGAGGAGATCAGAGGTGGCATTCAGCAGGTTCTGAGCAGTTCTGGAGAACCGGTAGCGGAAATTTTGAGTAGTTCGGAGAACCGGTAAATACCACCTCTGACTGGCCCCGCCCCCATCTATTCTCTGCCTCCCGAGTCCCAGCTGATCGGGAGGAAATGGGGATTTTGCAGTAACCTTCCCTTGGATTGGGGTGGGAATGAAGATTTTACAGTATCCTTCCCCTGGAGTGGGGAGGGAATGGAGATTTTACAGTATCCTTCCCCTGCCACGCCCACCAAGCCATGCCCACCAAGCCACACCCACAGAACCAGTAGTAAAAAAATTTGAAACCCACCACTGGAGGAGATGATGATGATGATGATGATGATGAGTGTTAGTGAACCCCATAGATGAAATGTGAGGCAGTTTTTTAGATCCAACTCAATCTTTGTTTTCTATTTCTGTTTTAGATTTTGGCCAGCAGATGGCAACATTGATTTTATTTTATTTTTCATTATTACTGTTATTATAATTTACCTTAGTATTGTTCTAACTTTGATCAGTTATTGGCTGTTAATTTAGTTATGCTTATTGTAGATGTACTATGGATACAACTGCCATAAATTAGGACTGATTCGGCAATATACACCAAACAGTGTTATCATTGAATTCTCCAAAGTTGGCCCCATTGAGTAATTTCCTATGTACCAACATCATTGAGGGAACAGAGAGATAGAAGCAGTTAAATATTATCAGATCATAACCTGTGTTAACATACAAAATTCCAGAGAAATGGCTGTTAATGCAATCTGTTAAGGGTCAGTTCAATGACACCATAGCAGCACTCCAGGCTACAAAAGTCAGAGATACGATTCAGGAAAGTTCCAGTTGGTAACATCTTGACCTGCTAATCCCCAGTTCCAGAGTTTCAAGCATAAATTGCACTTACTGCTGGCACCGCAATAGGTAAATTTGCATACAATGTGGAGCAAAAACATTGTGTATTTTTCTGGTCACAGTAATAAATGGTTTGGCACTGTCTTTTTCCAGAATGCTTTTTCTTTTTTTTTTTTGGACCCCTCTATCTAGCCAACAGGCTGGAATTTCCTGGGTTCCTACTTATACATTTGTAATTATTTTAGTAACCTGATGGAAAACCCCGACTTTTATGGCAGGTGGAGCTTTGAAAGACTAGTGGGTTGTTTATTCCCCCCTATTTCAGTGATTTGTACTGCTATTTGGACATGGGTGTCACTTTGAATAGTCTTTAAAATATTATGTTGGGGTTATTAATATATTTGTATCATCTTTCAAATAATTTTATATTTTAAATCATTTTATAGGTAGTTGCCAAGACGTGACTTTCCAAAGAGCTTGTTTGTTGGGTCGGGGCAGTGCTGTTGCACCCCCTTCTTAGCACGATTTTTACCCTTAGAAAAACCACCTGGGCATATCGTCATCCTACCCTTCTCAAGTCCCCTCATCTTCAAATAAAGTAAAAATGAAAAATTTATGAAGAAATAAAATGGACGCTGTTAATAATTAAGAGCCTTGGTGGCGCAGCAGACTAAAGTGTTGTTAAGTAGCACCAGCTGCCTGCAATTACTGCAAGTTCAAATCTCACCCAGGCTCAAGGTTGACTCAGCCTTCCATCCTTTCAAGGTAGATAAAATGAGGACCCAGTTTGTGGGGGGCAATAAGCTGACTTTGTATAAAAAAGAACACCGCTTGGGGGCCCCCCGAAAGCCCTACTAAGCAGGTATATGCAAAAGTATGAAGACTATGGTTTAACACATTGTAAGCCGCCCTGAGTCTCCGGAGAAGGGCGGCATATAAATCGAACCAATAAATAAATAAATAAATAAATTAGTTCAATGTATGCAGAACTACATTAGGACACCCAACTTATCAGTCAACACATTGTCTCGAATTAGCTGACTCTGTTAAGGCAGGGGAACAGGCATATTCTACATTCCAAACGCTGCTAGTTCAAGCTTTGGTGTTTCTAGGCAAGAGGCAATGGCAAAGATCTGCATGAGAGATCTTGGGGAGTTGCCCCCCCCCCCCGAGAAGATCGGCAAAGAGGCATCTCTCTCGATTCTCAGGCTGATTCTGGAGTAAACAGTCTCTGATGTCATCGCTCCTGTAATACAGACTCCTGTGTCAAAGTCTGAGGGAATACATGACGCAACTTCCGAATAAGCAGATTCGGATCGGTCCAGAGTAGGAGCATTCCTTCCCATGCAACCATTGATCTCTGGGCCTCCATGGCCCTTTCTCCTTTGGACACCACCAAAACCTGGCCAAGCCCATTTTGGACTTTGCTGGGCCCCAAGGAATATTGACTTGGCAGAACCCCCTTCCCAAGATTGCTATTTTCCCCATAACAGCTTCATGGAGACACTCAAGGACCCAGCTGAGTAGCGCTCAGGCAAAGCCGCTGTGGCTATCGAAGGAACCAGGAGCAGATCTCAGTCTGCCACCTGGCCCAGCACTGCCCTTCACTTTCCTTTCCCTCTGCGCTTGCTGGGAAAAAACGCCTTTAGTTCCGACGGCCAAAATGTGGACCCTCTGAGGTGCCTGCTTGCTGAATCAGGGCAGCGTTGGTGCTTTCCAGCAAGCAGGGAAGGGAAGTGCAGCAATTTTGATGTCGAGGCTGTGTGGAAGAGACCTTCCCTATGCTTTCTCCCTGTTCATTGTTTTTTTTATGGAAGAATTGTGGAAATTGCAGTTGTGGAATTGATGAAGGAAGGGAACTCCTGTTTAACCTCATTTTTTTCCTTTGACATGCAATTAATCTGTTTTCTGGGACCCTGACCAAAGACTCTGGAGCATATCAGGGGTTCTTTGAATCTGTTTATTGCTGATGTCCCTCTTTGGTCAGCTCATTAAGAAAGCGGGCAGTTGCTGGAAAGAAGGGTAATAGGAAGCTTCTAGCCAACCATCACTAAGGGACAAAAGGAACGGTTAGTTCAAAAAATTACATGGTCCATTTAGGTTGAGTTTATTTTAAAAAAAAACACCAACAGAGTTTAAAAACACTACTTTGACTTTGGAAAAAATTAATGAGAATCTGTGCTCTTGTCTAAACCCAGGAACTTGCTTGAAGCATGGGCACCATGCTGGCTCAGGAATTCTGGAAGTTGAAGTCCACAGGTCGTAAAGTTGCCATAGTTGCCCACCTCTGCTCTGGATGCTACTACCTCAGTGATTTTCTTCCTCCTCCTCCTCCTCCTCCTCCTCCTCCTCCTCCTCCTCCTCCTCCTCCTCCTCCTCCTCCTCCTCCTCCTCCTCCTCCTCCTCTTGCTGTGGCTTTTGTACTGAGACAGCAGCAGCAGCCTGGCCAGCCTGCCTGATCTCCCTTGAAAAACCACACAAGACAGAGTCCAAGAGGAGTTGAAATGAAACAGATTTAGGAAACTATATTTATCCCATGAAACAGAATTATATAAATTGGAATTGTACTTCATGATTTACTTTGGCCACTTTTCCCCAGTCCTATTTATCTATTGCAAGTTCAGCCTCCAAGGCCATAGGTCATTTAAAAGATTTATGGCACAACCCTATGTATTTTTCTTCCAAAGTAGTAACTAAATTTTCACTGGGGCTTATTCCCTGGCAGTTATGCATGGCATAGCATTTGCAGAGCAGTGGTGGATAAACTTGTGGAATTCCCTTTGACTAGAACCCATTCATCAAACAGAGCCTGGTAATACAATGGTTCAAATGCATAAATATATATTATGAATGTAAGGCAGGAATAGGGCATTTCTCTTGGACCAAAGGCTAACTCTGAGCAAGCATGTTGGAGCAGGGGCGGGTTTCAAAATCCGTCGCTACCAGTTTGCTCGTGGGTGCTTGCGTGCTTGCGCACGCACGCAACACTTCTGTGTATGCGCAGAAGCGTTTGGGCGGGTGGGCAGAGCCTCCTGCCGCGCTGCTACAGGTTCACCCGATCCAGGGTGAATTGGTAGCAACCCACCACTGTGTCGGAGGGATTATAACATTTTACTGCAGGGATCCTACCTCCAGTGTCCCACCAACCACACACAACTCTAGCTCCTGTGTAAACCAGCTCCTGATTTTTTTCCTTGCTGCAATCTATGTCCAGTGGCTTTAAAATAGCTTCCATTGATAATAACAGGAACTAATTTAAAGACTTTTTGCAAAATGGAAGGTGGTGACACACCTCTGGATAAATACTGTAGCCTTAATTAGATAACTTTACATGGAAATCATATAAGGGAGGAGCTGGTTATAATAACTCATGCCCTTATCATTCATTAAACTGGTGCAATATGCTCTATTTGTGCCCCTGAAGATCTCTTGAAAACTATAGTTGGTCCAAAACATAGTGGCTTACTTGTTGCCTGGTGCTAGTGGTTATGATCAGGACTGACTGTGCAATTGGAAATGCTAATTGGGTTTCATAAGGTCATACTTTATAATTTGGCATCAAAGAATTTCAAGGTGTGTGTTCCCAAATCAGAATTCTTCCCATGGATGTGTGTGTGTGTGTGTGTGTGTGTGTGTGTGTGTGTGAATGTGTGTGTGTATGAATGTGAATGTGTGTGTGTGTGTGTGAATAACATCAAAATAATGGATGTGACCAAACAATTAAAGATCCACTCATTTTTACTTGCATATTTGCATGTGATGAAGTCAAAAAGGGCTGCTACCCAGAACAGCCAAATGCAAACAATCACTAGTGGTCATCCAGATGTTGGCACTCTGGACCTGGGAGTCCTTCTCTTAGTTCCTGCATTTAAAAAAAGATATATCAATCCACAGTGACCTTATCAAAAGAGGTTTATCCATCCTGCTGCACCTGCTTTCTGCTCTTGTTTCTAGTGTGTGTGTGTCAGGGGTGGGGGTGTTGTGGGTGGGGGTGTCGGGGGCGGGGATGGGGATGGGGATGGGGAGTACAGGGTGTAAAGGAAAATAGACAAAGGGAGAAACCCAGTTTGGGGTGAAGAGGGTGGGGTGCCACTTTAGGTGTTTGATTTTGTGCCGAGAGAATGTTATTCTTCTCTTCCCAGTTGAACAGAGGATGTTTATTTACCTAGGCTGTTTTGGATTAAAACTGACCCTCTCTAACCTGACAGCTGACTGGGTTTAACTGTTCACCTGACACGATAACCTTGCCGGTGAGCCAATTAGGTGTATCATGAGAACACAACTGCTGGGTTTCTACTCTTAAGTTAATGGAGACTTCATGTGCTTCCATTTTATCAGCCCTTCTCCAAAAGGCATACGTGTATTCCAGTGGTGGGTTGCCCCCAGTTCGGACTGGTTCGCAAGAAACGGTAGTAAAACTGGCAGAAGGCTCCGCCCACTGACCCAGACGTCATCATAGGTGATGTGTGCATGCGCAGAAGAGCATGAGTGGGCGCGATGCGAACCAGTAGTAAAGGTAAGTAGAACCCACCCCTGGTGTATTCGTCATTTAACTCCAAAGCTTGCCTGAGGCTACATATTGTATTCAAACCACAACACCTGCCATTGTTAGACTGAGGGGGGGAAAAAAGAATTCGAAGTCAAAATTTGTGGAAACCAACAATAGTGACCTATGTGACATGCACAGCCACAGGCAAGCTTCCATGTTTGTTTTGTGATGGCATACAGAACCCACTAATATTATTTATTTATTAAATTTATTGGCCACCCATCTTACCACAGGGTAACTCTGGGTGGTTTACAATATTCATATACTACCAAGATGGAAATATAGACAGCATAGGGTTATATAGCTGTTTCAGAATTGCTCAATTATTCTGGGAGCAGTAAGACCGTCAGACTTGACATAAGGTCACATTCAATTCTTTTTGGCTCCCAACAGCACACCAGTGGCAGATGGGCAACAGTAAGTACATATTATCCTTAACAAGCAGCTACCTCTTGCTCAAGAAATTGGGTGGATCAGCTTTGAGTCACTGAATTGTGAAACTGTTCACATCCTGTGGTTCTGGAATTGAATGGTTGAACCCAGCCTGGGAAATCATTTTATTTGTTGACATGCTAGCTCTCTTCTATCTTGACATTGCTAAATGACTAGGCTGTGCCTCCCCTTCCATTACAGATCAGTTCTGTGGGGGTGTGAGTGGATGGTCTGATCTCTCTGCTGAGTGTGTGCTGAGGACTACATCTCTGGTGACAGCCTGCATTTGATGGGATCTGGATGTTGGAATGACACAAGCCAGCTGGCTTGGCTTACTAGGCCACAACATGTCTCCTGATGACCCTCCCCTCCCTGTCCTGACCCGGAGGCTTCAACAGCTGGTCTGGAGTAAAAGAACTTAAAACCCATTGATTCCCAAACCTTTGTCACTCAAAAAGCACAAGGAAGCTGGAAGTGATTGCCAAATGAGTAAGCATGCAATATATTTCTCTGGAAATATATTGCAGGAAAAAATATTGCATAAGGTAGGATCTGTACACTAAATAGATACAGGACATGCCTTTCAGAAAGGATAATTATACGATTACACCCTAGCATCATTAATGGAGAGCACTCATCCTTCTGTTTTTGCTCTTTTTCCTCTTTAGAATAGAAGAGCTAAGTGGTAGCATCTAGTAACTTGGCTGATCTCAGAAAGCTAAGACTCCTTAGGCTTAAGGAAATGGTTGGGACACTATCAATAAATACCACAGTATAGATTGGTGAGAAGTAAAATACAAATGCCCCTGAGAGAAGGCAATAGCAAACTATTCCATATAGTTGTCATGTAAACTTTAGCTATGTGTCCCTGAACTCACCAAAAGTCAATCTCAACTCTAAAAGAGACTTACATTTTTTGGGGGGCTGAAATAATCTGTTCCCAATAATCAAGGCCTAGTCTTGATTATTGGCCTAGAGACTGGATACATCATGTGATGCCTGGTGCTAATGGTCTGCCTTGCCTTAGGGTCACTCCTTTGGAAGTTACACAGGAAGGTCTGTCTTTCATTTCCTCTTTATGGATGGTTGTGGGTCTGCCATTTTAAGTCAGAGCTTAGATGGCAGGGAGAAAGCATGCTTTAATTTAGGCACTGGAAGGAATTTTGGAATAAAGGCAAGAATTTCTTTAGGATTTTAGGATTAACTTGCTTAATATCAAGGAGAAGTAAGCGGTTATCGATGCCTTGAACAGGATCGGGTTCACATAATTGAGATAGCAGGTTATATGTATTGGGTTCCTTTTCCTATTAAGAGCAAATGAGCATAGCGTGACTGCTGGGAGGGAAATAAAGCCTGTCAGGTCTTGGGAGAATGGCCGTGGGCAGGGGAGGTGCCCTGGCAGACTGAGGGAAGGCAGGATGCAACTCACTTACTTCTATCTCTTGATTGTTTATGTCTGTGTTCTCATCTATTCTTTTCCAAGCCTCCCTACAATCTTTCACAAACTGATGCAAATACAACAATGCAAAGCAAAGCAGTGAACCCTTAAATATATATATTATTTAGTTATTTTATTTTATTCAATTTGTATACCGCCCTTCTCCTAGTGGACTCAGGGCGGTGCACAGCCAGAACTGAAACACATACCAATACAAAATTTAAAATTATTAAAAGAATTACATACTTTGGCCCAAATTTAAAACAATTCAAATTAAAACCCATTGACAGATTAAAAGCTAAAAACCTAAAAAACTATAAAAAAAACCCTAAAAAACTAAAAAAAAAACTAAAAAGGGGGGGTTCACGCTATATAAGGTGACCTTTCTAATTGCAGGTAGTCATCGTTTGACATGAATTTCTAATTCTCTCCCTCTCACCTGAGCCTGGCTTGCACATTCAATCATAATGTAGTTCATTGGTTTTGGTTTAAGGTATTTCATGCACACATATAAGACAGTGTAGTTGATAAAAGAGTTTACGTTATAATATGTTGTATGAACCCAGCCATTTCTGATCTATTCAATAAATGTTGATTGAACAAATGCTGGCTTAGCTTGATAGGTAAAACAGTCTCTTCTTGCTGAAAATTACTCCCTTGGAAAAAAGATATTGGTGTTCTGTATTTTTGCCCCATGGGAGCTGCAAGGAATAATTTTTAGGTGGGTGGGACAGCTTAAAAGGAAAGCCTTAAGAAGATTTTTTAATGGCATCATTGTATAAAAAGAAACTAGAAGAAATCCATTAATTAATGGAAAAGAGATGCAATTTATAATTCTTCCCAGGGTTTCAGTTCTTCAATGAATATAGAAAACCCAACAGGCATTCACTGATTTTGGAGTCCTACGTTCCCCATCATGACTAAATATAATTCAATAGTGCAAACAGCATATGGGCTGGCTGCATGATCAAAGTCCTGAAATGCATTGCAAGCTGATTGCCATAGTAACTAATGTATGTTGGTTTAGGAAATGCATGAAAATTAGCGTACTTTAGTTCAATCAATTATTTAAATAGGCTTCATTTCATGGTGATTAGTGATGTAAGGTTGTGTTGATTTTGATGAATCCATTCTGTTTCTTCTGCAGATTGAACCGCTTCATTCTTCATTAAGAGGATGTCTCTGTGGTGGAGCTCCTGAGCATATAAAAGTACATTCTAGTTTCTTTGGTTTTCATATATGATCAAACCTAGCAAGTTATGGTTTATTCAACAAACCATGGCTAAACATGATGTACAAACCTAGTAATAGCCCGATTCACTCATCATGTTAAAATATGTGATTTGTTTGTATGTTTGTGGTTTAAGACCAATGAATTTTGGAAAATTCCTTTGACAAGGGCACTATAAAATAAAAATCCTATAAACAGTCTGTATAACTTTAAAAATATTCAGTGTAAAATAAAAACCAGTGTTTTGCATGCTACATTGTTGGGAATTAGGAGCAGAACAAATGTATTCATTCATGACAGATATGAGCAGCTACGTAGTGCTTTGAACAGTTCGGCTTTGTGAATTTTTCACAGCACACGAAGTGTCCACTTATGAAAGCTTCATACACCAATGCACTTGGGAAGGGGTCATTCTATGATACTGACCACCGGTCAACTTGGAGATGGGCAGATGTATTCAAAAGCATTCAGCAAATGTATGTTAGAATGCCATCAATGACTGCCATTTAAGACTGGGCAAGTATAAAGCAGCTATCAATATACATAAGGGCTATCACAACTTGAAGAAGAACTAGTCATCCACCTAGAAAATGTTATTAGGGCCCTGGTCAAAGAAAAACAGGTGAGAAAAAGGAAACAGTTGGAGGATAATATTCAAAAGTTAAAGCCATGCTCTGAAACCTGTGTGAACTCACCCCAAAATTTATTGAACAAGCAATTAAGCCAGCAGGAATTACAAATACTTGAACATGGTGAGAGATTTAATATGCGAGATGCCACACCAAGAGAATTTATAGTAGATTTAGAATCCATACTCAAGAGAGTAGAGATAGAAGAGACAGAAAAACATGCTATTAGATAAAAAGTCAAGTTCAAAAGCTCAGAAGAATATATATGTATGTATGTATGTCTATCTTTATCTGTGATTATCAGTTAAAACAAGTAAATTAAAGGATAGTAATAGTTACTTTGAGAAATAATACAGCTGTTTTATCTTCTAGCACTGAGATCTAGCTCAGTGTTTCTCAACTTGGCAAATTTAAGATGCATGGACTTCAATTCCCAAAATTCCCTAGCCAATGATTGAGAAACACTAGTCTAGCTGAGAAAAAGGAAGTAAGATTGGGAAAGGGAATTATTGTTGGGGGCAGGGAGGATAGTGGGGAAAAAATATTCTTGGTAAATGCCTGGGGGAAAAGATGGGAAGGGAAAAAGTTTTATCAGTTTATACGTAGAATATGATAGTGTGTCAGATCCTAGTGTAAAGATCTAAGCAGAGGGCAATGTCTCTTTATACTGTGCTAGCCTGCAAAACATGGCTGATGTTAGTACACTGTATGTGGCATCTAGTTATCCTGTTTTTGTTCTCAGGGTATAAAAAGTTCTTCATGTGAACTATTTGCTTTTCAAAATTGGCATTCACCTTTGGTTGAAAGTGATTTCTTTAGAGTCTTAGATTGCAATTGAAGATTTGCCTCTAAGGAGCAGTTGTGTTTGATTCTTAAAACATTGTCTAAATAGCGAACTATAATTAATCCTTGTTGCCCTTAAATATCCCTGTTTCCCTAAACATTCTTAGATTTCATCCATTAATCTGGTTCTCATCATATTATTTATGTATTTATTTATATGTATATGTTTATATATACATATCAATAAATATATAAATACATATAAATAATAATGATGAGAACCAGATTAATGGACGTGTGTGTGTGTGTGTGTGTGTGTATACATATACATAAACTCTTCAACCATATAATATCTTCAAATTTCAAATTTATTTCTTCAATAGGAAAACTTTCATCAATATTATTTCACCAACCTGCCAAAAACATTCCTTAGGGATTGGTGGTAGATTTATGCACTTCTTTGAAGGAGCAAATATATAAATCATCTATTTCAAAAGTGAAGTAAGAAAAGCCCATAGCTATTCTTTAGATTTTCCAATAATAGTTGTTTTCACCAAAAAAATCTTGAATAAATAATAGTGATTTTAAAAATGAATTAAAGAATGTTTATTTTTTCAGTTTTTTGCCACTGTTAGGTGAAAAAAATATTGTTCAAGAATTTTCATTTTGAAACTTGGTATTATTAAGCTGTACCATGGCTGTTTTTATCTATTTGTACAATTTCTATCACAAAATCGAACTATTATAGCATTTTACAATCCATAAAATTTTTTTCTTTGTGACAGCCACAGTATTTCATTCAGGGGATAGCCAAAGCCCTCACTTATGGAGATTTATTATGTGAAATTGTATATATAATAGAATGTCTATAATATCACAAATTTATGTGGCTAGGGTTATTAGGGCCCTTAAAGTTTAGACTGAGGGGAAATTAGTTCTTTTAAAAAATAACAGGAGTCTCTTTAGTAAAATATTTTATAGGGGAAAAAACTCATGAAATTTCAGAACTACATTTTTGGGCTATTCAACAAAGAATGAAAATTTTAGGGAGAAATAAAATCAATGTTGTTAATAATTAGTTCAATGTACACAGAACTATATCAGGACACCCAATATTTATTATTATTTGATCCTTGAAGGCTATCCTCCATCCTCCCCGCTTTTTCCTCAAATCTTTTACCAAAAATATTTTTCTTTTACAACATTAACAAAATGCATTCATTTTCTTCCTGACTTTATTATTTTGTTCAGCTAGATATTTCGAGTCAACTTCTCTTTAAGAAAAGAATAACATTTTTGTAGACTGAAGGGAAAAAAACCCTGCTTTGTTAATGCCAAAAGATAAAACAGCTGCATTCTCTCCACATCTAGTTTTCTAGTGTCCTTTAGCTGAAATATTTTAGCTAGTAAGAAGATATAAAAACCTTTCCTTTTGTGGCTTCATTGTTTTTCCTGTATATTTATTTTTTAAAAAAATCTGAATCCAGCTTTGTTAATAATAACCAAAAATAGTAAAAATGTAGATATTTTCAAAAACCTATATGTTCTTTATGAGGGAATGTAAAGTATAAAAATAATTAAGGAGGATAAACATGTTTTAATTTTGTATTTAATCAGTGAAATCTTCAAAAATGAAATCTTTCATTCTATAAGTTGCTTGGTCTTGGTATCTCTCGAAAGATATGATATTGCTTAGTATGTCTTCACCAATTTGATTTTAGTATTATGTTTGGGTTTAATTTATCACTTTAAAAATATTTCTTCAAGTTTTGCAATTCCACACAATCTGATGTGATAAATATTACTTTTTACACAATCATTTTTAAATTGTACAAGATGCTTATATGCCTTTTGCTTTATAGTGTCCTTGAAATGCATCTGAGTTTCATGCAATCAGTATTTTTCTTATTCACATTTTGGACATTCTCTCTCCTGCCCCACCCCTCCCCTTTTGGCTTTCAATGCCTGCTTGCCTGGTGTTTTTTTTTTTCTTTTAGCATATTGTGTGCATTCAGTCACTATAGTTTATTTCTTAAAATGTAATTAGGCAAATTATGAATGAATATGATGTATGAATCCTATCAATGCCTCATAAACTCTTGAAATACGAGTAATACAACAAAATATCCCAAAGCTTCTTAGTAGGGTTACATGCTTGTCCTAGATGTTTGCTTATGACATAGCTTGACATCAAATGATGTTAAAATATGGAGGATCTTCAGTCCCTATGAATAGACCTGATGCAACTGTGCCCTGTCCCAATGAAAATAAGAAATCCATTTTAAGTGGCTGTCATGAGGCTGCTTAGGATTCCTGAAAGAGTGTTATTTACCATTCTTTACCACAGTGTACATTTTAAGAAGGGACTGGTGATTTCTAATTTTCTCATCAAGTATGAACATTTCTAAGATGATGTGTTATTTATGGTTCCGAGTCTCTTTAAATGGATATTTACCAGATTCAAAATAAGAACAATACGGTAGAAAACAGGTGTAATGTTCAAAACAAATCTGATAGATTAAAAAAAAAAAAATCACAGGATGATATTTAATGGAGATAGGTAAAAAGTACTTCACTTAAAAACAGCTTTTTCTAATTTCGTAATTTTATTTTCCCACCGTTAGGCTATCCTTACCTGTGGGTTTCTTCAACCTGGTTTTCTGGACTTGCACAATGTACACTGAAGACACTGAAAGAAGTAGACTTAACCCAATCATTTGTCTAATATGCAGACACCAGTATGCAGTTCCATGTATCATGCAAACACAGTTGGGGGTCAGCTTTTATATATATATAATTTTATTGGAATTTTTAAACACAAGAATGTTTAAAATACAAACTAAAATAGAGCAAAAAAGAAAAAGAAAAGAAAAAAATGAAAGAACAAACTAAAAGTGCAAAAAGAAAAAGAGTAGCAGAAAAAGAAAGAAAGAAAGAAGAATGAAAGAAAAAAGTATAGAGAAGTGGCTTTCAATCTTCTTTACAGCAGTTATAAGTACAGTTATAAATTGACTTCTTTAAGATGACCTCATTAGTCTCTTCTTCCTATAATCTATCCTATCCAATCATCAAAATTATAAATCATAAAGTTCATTTTTTTCTTTTTTATGCAAAAAGTCCATAAGAGGTTTACAATCACCAATAAACCCAGATACTCTCTTTTCTCTGATCAAACAAGTCAACTTGGCCATCCCAGCAAGTTCTATCATCTTCACCAACCTTTCCTCTGTCATAGGTTTTGCCAAATCATTCTATTTTTGTGTTTACAATAATTTCTTGCAGTTATCACATATAAAAATGATGTTCATGACTTTTTTTTCCTACTGTTTATCCATCAATACCAAGAGGGAGAGACAACAAGGGAAATTAGGTGTAGAAGCCTATAAATGTATAATACTTTTCTACTGTTTTTATTTTTAAAATTAGGATCCCTACTGAACCTCTGGTGTGTGTGTGTGTGTGTGTGTGTGTGTGTGTGTGCATATATACATATAAATATAGATATATTCTCACAAATGTATGTGAACCTTGGAGTCAGGACCATCCAACAACACTGGTGTTTTATTACAGTTTAAATTGTTCACGATGCAACATGAGCTGATTCAGTCAATTGTTTTGGTTACAGGTATTTTGCTCCCATCTATTTATTATTTTTACAAGGGATTGGGAACTGTGTGGGGGAGATAAAATATTCTCTGCAATGGCAAGAAAGAAAGACTGCGAGTAATGGGGTCATTCAATTGCATTCAAGGTTCAAGGACAGAGTAACTTAGAATAATATAAAATGATGACTCTAGATAAATGTTAACACAGAGGAGAAGAGAACAAATGATTAAAGGTATTTCATTATAGAATTTAGTATGAAGAAGGAAACATAAGAAACCTTGGAAAATGAGTTTGTGCTCATATATTTGTGCTATGTTCATTATAACCAAATGTCCTTGTCTTTATTTGGCCATCTATAAAGCCAGCCGTCTCAACACAGTATTGATCTGATTCCACCAAATCTGTTGGGCTACAATTCCTAATATCTCCAGCTAGCATAGCTAACATACTTTGTACACCACTGTAGCCATGAACTATGGAAAGGCCATTTAGAAGGAACTGAGAGAAGCGGGGAAAGGCTTCTTCAGGGTGAGGGTGACTCCACTACAGCCCCTCCAGCTAAGAAAACAAAAGTGTCAAACCGCAGTGTTTTGACTGAGGGGTAAGTCCTGGGAATTGGAATGGGGGTTACCTGCCCAAAAGAGGTCAGCAAGCTTTCACTCACGTTTCAGAATTTAATTATTTAATAGCCCATCTCTCTCCTCCCTGTTGAGCACTGAAGTGGGATTAACTAATGCTCTATTGCTGAAGCAAAGGGACATGAGGGGCGTCAGAAGCAGAACTGAAGCAATCAACAGCCTGTTGTCCCAGGTGCTGTCCGAGTTCAAATTTCTACACTGGGAAAATAAAGCATTATTTCCTTAGATTAATGGTCCTGTTCCTCCCTCTTCCTCCCCCTGTTTGGGAATTGCACCCCTTCCTCCCTTGCAAGATAGATTCCTTGGGATTCAGTTTAATCCCTCCCTATCCCCCCCACCCGCAGACACAGGGATTCTTTAGGGTTGACTGCCTCAGAAGCTGGTGCAAGGCACCTCCTTAAATGGTGCAAGGCAAAAGGCAGAGCTCTGGGATAGGAAAGGGGAATTGCTTTAGGCCCATGCTTAGGCTAGTTACATGGCAGAGAGAATGATGTGAAACGCAGAGTTCTTGGAACAAGAGACCTATTCGGTGACCAAAAAATTCTATGGAACTGTGTATCTAAACCAGGAGTGTCAAACTTGTGTTGTCACGGCATCATCACATGACATATTGGGACTTTTTCCCCCTTCGCTAAACTGGGCGTGGTTGTGGCCAACGCATGATGCATCCGGCCCGCAGGCCACGAGTTTGACAGCCCTGATCTAAACTAAGCAATCTCATTGTGGCATCCATTGCACCATCCTCTGCCCCCAAATTGCACTTTTACCTCAGATAAATTTACAGAAAGGAGCCAGAGGAAGCTTGCTCAGTGAATGAGAAGTTGGCCTCCACACAGGTTTTACCTGCTTTTACTTGTAATAGTTGTCTAGTTTCCTACCTTAAGCATAAAAGCCAGCTGGGTGACTTTGGGACAGTCACTCTCTCTCAGCCCAACTCACCTGTTGTGGGGAAAATAGGAGAGGAAAAAGTATGGTGTATGTTTCCTACCTTAAGTTATTTATAAAGTAATAAAAGCAGGATAAAAGTTGAATGAATGAATGCATGAGTGATTGAATGAATGAATGAATGAATGAATGAATGATGAATGAATGAGTGAATGAATGAGGCTGGGTCCTTAATGCTATTCCCTGTATTTTCTGAAAAAGAATTATTCAGTGTAGATTGTAAAAGGCTTGGTATGATTCAGCTAGGATTTGATCAGAATAGCTGAGGCTGCATCCCGAGTCCCAGCTTTGTCTATAATTCAGATCAGGAAAAGACCCTCCATCTCTGCTCAGCGGCTCCTTCCAGATGTTGGAACTGAAGACACTAAACTGAGAAATGCTGCCATTTAGCTCAGTGACAAATCATGATTGTGCGCTATTTGAAATGGGTGGCATTGGCACAATAACATTTCCTGCCTACTTTTTTTAAACCTTTTTTTTTTCTTTAAAGGAAGAGCGCAGACAGAACTGGAAAAAGGAGAAAAGGGGCACAAAGTGGGAGAAGAGACAGAAAATGAGATAATCACAAGTGATACTGATAGGTAGATAAATTATCTTTATTCTAAGCCAGGGTAAAACTGGGTTCTTGTTCTAGAAGGGTGGATGAGTCCTAGTCCCTTCCTTCCACAATTAGGAGAACAAATACCCTGTCTAGTGTGGCTGTTGCCCTCTTATATACCACCGTATAATTTATACAAGTATACATGCGTGTAGATTTTAAATTTGTTGATGCAAGGAAGAATGGATGTAAAAATTGTAATCCAGTCAGCTTTTCCCCTGCCCATGCATTATAAATTATTTTGCAGGCTCTGCTGAAGGGCAGCATAAACACCATTGAAATAGAATACATTCTTGATTTATTTTTATTTTTTTGCCTGTGCCAACATGCAGGACTCAGAATTGGTTATGATATCTCTGCAATTTCCTTCCTTCAAAAAAGGGAAGAAACTATGAACCACTGATGTGACCCAAAGTTTTTGTCTAAACCTCCTGTACAGCCCCTTCACAAATGATATTTTTCATAATACAAATGTGGCTTTCCAGGTGTGGACTGGACATGTTTATTTTGTCCTAATGACTTATGGGGAAAACCAGAGACAAATAACCAGACAAAATGAATACGAATACATTTTTCTTACACAATGATCAAACTAAATTATTTGTTTCTTAGGAAAAATGTCATTTCTATGGGCTCGCAAGCTTCGGAGTGATTTTCCTTGGCAATGTTTTGGAATGAGATCTGGGCCCAGCAAGCTTCTGCCAAGGAGATTGGTCCTCTGTTTCTGATGACAAGGGAACAACCTTGACTGAGCAAAACGACTGTGGCAATAGAAATTAGCCCTTGAATCCAAAGATTTTCCTCTTTTCTCCATTGAGTGAAACTTTCATAAGGCCTTTGAAACTGTCAAATTAAGTCTGTCATATCCAATGATCAGGTCTTCTATGGGTCTAAAATGGCTTCCATTTCTCCAAGTCAGGGTACTTTAAAAAGAATGGCAGTTGCTTTCAAGGGGAACAGATATGAAAAGGAGCTACTGAAGGAAAGAGAGAAAGACTTATACTTGTATATGGGGGTCCATGGACACTGCTCAGTAGGGCATCTTCATAACCCAAAGGGTGGGAAGGGCTAGCAGCTGGGAGAGAGTGTTTGTGTGGGAACCCCAACGCAGGAAACTAGATGGATTTACTGGGCTACTCTCTAAATCCCCCCTCACAAAAGATGCCTGTTCAGTGGGAACAGGATTCAGCTGCATTTGTTTGGCCAGTAGAGCTGGGTGGATTAGGGACAATTGGTTCAGCCCTGACAGAAAATATCAGGAATGTTAAACAATAAAACGGCCTCCAGTTGTTGGGGGCTTGGAGGAGGGCTCCCCCCACCCCAGGCTCCACATGTGCCTCTAGTTAAGAGTTTTCTCTCTCCGAATGCAGGGCTGCATTCATTCCTTTTGGTTTACTGATTATTTTGTAGAGTATGGGGCTGCCGCACTAACCATTCAATGGTCAGCCTCCAATAAATCAGTGTATTACTTTGCAAAGGACAGAACAAGGGCTGTTGCTGCATACCAGAGTTCTTCTTGATGAAAAACTTGATGAAAAAGATTTCCTACTAATTTGTAGGAAAGGTTTGATGAGAACAGATCAAATTTTCTCCCTGAATCAGAAGATGTATACTTTCTGTAACTGACTGAAAAATACGTTTATTTTCATATTAAAGCAAGAGCTTGAAGTATAAATAATCAATGTATTGGGGGAGGGGGCATTTTCCAAAATATAATTTTAAAATGTTAATTTTTAGGGTTTTTTTTCTAATTCAAAGAAGAAATACTTGTATGTATGCATATTATGTCGTGCATAGCTCCTTCCACACAGTCATGAATTTTAAAAACACTCAGAGATGAAAATTATCAATATGTTCTGTTTTTAAGAGTGGGTACAAAATTGTGAAAGCGGTGCCAAAGTTACAAGGCGCATATGATCAGCCAAAATAATACAGTCCCTAGGATAGTGCTAATGATGGTATTACTTCAAAATATAATAGCGTGCTTTGCATTCAGAAGTTCTGCAAATATGAATTATTCAAAAATAATAATAAAAACAGTTATTTGGACTTCCTGTTATGCATATATTTTGCACCAATAGCCTCAAAAATCCTGGTTCCAGTCTTGGGAAAAAGAAGCAGCAGAGATCTCCCTTTCTGCTTTGTAATCATCAACTTTCTTGGTTACTTGTAGTTAGGCTGCAGCTTTGTTTCCACAACTTCAATCATTAACCCAGTGAAGACCTCCTTATTGGGGCCTGCAGGAGGGCCCAATCTTATTAACTAGATCAAAGATCACCATTTGTGGAAGGCAGAGACTCCACCCACTTCCTTTGGAAAGTGCCTGCTAACCCTTGAGTCCTTCCATCAAGGCATCCCTTTTGACTGATTGATTGATTAGGCATCATGAAGTCATTTTTGATTGCTAGCAACCACATACCGGTAGATGGGTTTTCTGCATGATGATTTATACCTAATCTGGTTCTTTTTTCTCCAAATCTCCCAACAGGGCACTCATTACCACAATAACTGAAGCCATTCACCTTGCATCCCTAACCCCTTCCTATTAGCCAAGATTGCAGAAGTGTGTGACCTACCTGCTTTGGTGAGAACTGGCTGCTACTTGTGTTCGGCTGTCCCCAAGAGGTAACATGCTGGGTCCTTGGCATGAGCCTCTACCTGCACTCAAGGCAGCCTGAGCACTTGGGTCTCTCCTACTTCTTGTAGGAGGATCCTTTGTTATAGAAGGCCTGGAGGAACAATGCTTTCATTAGGTTTACAAAAGAATTTTCAAATGCTTCCTAGTTCAGGGTGGGGCAGGGTGAATAAGCAATGTTGTTGGTTTTCTGTGTTCATAGATGTGGGGGGTGGGTGGGATGAGGCCCCAGGAGAGTTTATTTCCTTTAAAGAGGCATGGAGATGTACACTTCAGCAAAGTACTGTGGTCCCCTTGCAAACAAGAAGGGGGAGGAAAAGAAGAGAAGCAGGAAACAGTCGTTGGAAATGCTTCTTGCCTAATATAGATAACACCCCTGCAGGTTAGCAGCAGAAGGTGCTGTATAGACACTGCCATTGGTCACTGTTTGGGAAAGTGTTCTCTGCTGCCAGTGAGGCCTGAGTTGGGAAGTTTCATTTTTTTGAACTGCTCCTTCTAATCAATTCCTTTTCTTGGAAGAACAGATAGGCAAAGTATCTGATAGGCAATGGACTTGGCGTTGGTGTTCCCACGATACAACTTACCAGGAGTTCATTGGACCCTGTGCAAGATTGGGTTTCTTGAGCTAAATCTAAACCACTCAGGGGCTGCAGATTGTGTCGGTTGACTCCTTTGGAGGTTTCCACAGCACACTAATCCCACTTCCCTTAACCCAAATAAGCCTATCGTGGAAATGGGGCAATGTTGGTGTCTATGTAAGGCATCCATAGCTAACCACAGGAGTGCAATGTTGAATTGAAGTTACAATAAAGTGGCTCATTGAGGTTAGGTTCATGCAGTTTGTCAACCAAAATATAGTTGTAGCTTAGCTGTATCAGCCCATCCAATGTTGGTTTATTCAATAAACCAGTGGTTCTCAATCTTTTCTTCACCATGGGCCCCCTTTAAATATCATTTTTGGCCACGGACCATGGCCATGCACTCCCAATACTTAACGCAAGACTAAAATCACAGCATTTCTTGAAGCCTTCACGGACTCCCGCTGATGAAATCACAGAGCCCACAGGTTGAGAGCCACCACTGCAATAAACCATTACTGAAACACGTTGAGGGAATGCAGAAGCTATCAAAACATACCTTAAAATACAGAGTATCTCACTAAGCAACTGTAGCCTTAAACCCCGTGGCTCTAAAAGTGGCACCCGTATTGAAATAATGAGAATGAATGCTACATATAACATATAGTTTGCTTGTGGAATTTTTCTTCCATAAGATGTAATGATGGCAATTGTTATGGGTTACTTTAAAAGAAGGTGATACAAAATAATAGAGGATGAGGTTGTCAACAGCTGCTGGTCATGCTAACTATATTTTACATTCAATATCAAAAATGATGTGTCTCTTAGCAGCGGATGCTGAGGAATGGGATTTGGAGAGCTACTATTCTTCTGTCATTCTTGCAGGCTTCCTAGAGAATTGATTTGACCACAGTGGTAGAGAAAGTTAGACCTGATAAACCTTTGGTGGCCTGTCTTACGCTTTTTAGTGAATATGGAAAGTATACCGCTGTGAGCACCTGTTTGCCTACTAGTGAAAACTCACAAACAGAACAGATTAGATCCTGTTCAAAATATGGCAGCATTACATATTCAAGAAAATTTTAGTTGCTTTTATAAACAGCCATTTTCTTCCTGAGTCCTAGCTAGCTGTTCAACTTGGAGCTTTGAGCATATTGGTAAAATAATGTAATACATTATTGGTATAATTGGTAAAACTGTAATACAGATTTAAAAGAATCAGTATAGTAAATGAATGAAATTATTGACTTAACAATTCATGTTATATTTCCTCAGTTGAGATGGATACCCAATAGTACCATAGAACTTATTCACAGCCAAGACAAATCAAGAAGATATATTAGCCTCCCAAATTGTGAGTAACAGATAATATACCCTTGGACTGGGAGATAATTGTGCCCTCACTAGTAAATTATTTGTGGACTGTAACAAGTTAGGTCTGTTTGGAGTCAGTGGTTTCATGGGAAGAAATTCCAGCTGTGTTGAGGCTGAGTTTTTCTAGCCGTCTTTCATACCAGCTAGTCATTAATCATTTGTAGATTCAGCCTGGTGTCTTCTGGCATTATTTCTGCTCCTTGCTTCTAGGGAGAATTTAGGAGTAGCAGAATTGCAGGCAGTGCTATTTCAAGAAGGAACTGAATCACTTGGCAAACTTTTCCAGTCTTAGACTTATATAGCTCTACCGAAGCCTGTAATTTTCTAAAAACAAAAATAGTACTGATAGAGGGGAAGATTTGTAGAGGGGAGATAGGGGGAAATTTATAGTTCAGGGTTGAAATGAGGAGTCCTTAGTACTCTCTGGGCTTGGTTATTTTCTTGCACAGGTTTCATTACCCAAATTAGGTAAACATCATCAGTCATCATCTTCAGAGCACTGATAATGTTACCTAGTTTGGGCAATGAAACATCTGCAAAGAAAACAACCAAACTCAGAGAGCACTAAGGACCCCTCAACAAAAATAGTGTTGGCTAAAGGCATTAGTGGAATAGGCAGAACCATATCAATTGATTTTTTAGACTATGTTCTGCAGACTATGAGCTGTTTTGCAAGTGAAGGCCCTCATTCCTCAACCAAGAGAAAATACTAAAATAAGCTGAATGTTACACCAACATCATTTGATGAAAGGTGTAGGGTAATTTGGTACCTTTGCTCTTACAACCTGGCTTCCAGAAGTTGGACATCTTTTCTGCAGTGATACTGTATCTTCTATGCATAGCCTTCAAAAGTATGTCCTTTCTCACACTGAATTTACCAAACTCTAAAGTGTAAGCAATATGCTGATAATTCTGTCATTAGCTCTTCAGTCCATCCCCCTGTCCCCTACCCCTTATGTGAGTACTGCTTTTATTTATAGAAATTACTTTTCACACTTCATTAATATTCTAAAAGAACTAATTGTTGCCTTGGTGCAGAAACAAAGGCAAAGGTACTTTGAACAAGGAAGCTAATTCGATGCCCAGCTTAGAGCAGCTGGGGCTCCCTCTCTTCTGCTCTAGATGTGGCCCAGGGTCAAGAATTCAAGGAAGGAACATCTGCTCCATTTCTGTGAGCACCAATCCTGCCCTGCTGAGATCAGGAAGAGCTCTTTCCTATCTCAGAACTACAGTAACATATCCTCTCTAACTGGAGTGTTTTCTTAACGAAAGAACAAATGGATGGAATTTTTACCTATGCCAGGTGACATTGGCACATTGCTTCAGTCTTTTGATTAGTCTCACGTTCGCTTAGGAACTGAATCAGATCTCTTTGGTAATGGTTGGGTGATTCTTCAAAAGCCGTTAGGTTTTTAATATTAAGAAGTTCAGGGGTGGAGAGGGGTAAAAAAAACCTGATTTAATAAGAATAAAAAGTGAGCATCTGTTTTGTATACTGAGGGAAAACAAACATTCAAAATGCCACGACATTTTCAGCATTGTGTCATTGGGCTTTCTCTTCCTTCTCCATGGATTATTTTTTCTTATCTATTTTTCTGGGTCGAATGCTAAAGTTTTATGTCCTGTTTTATCATGCCAAGAGGGCCACACTGGTCTTTCTGTTCCATTTCACTCTTTGCAAGCACGACAAGGCAAAGGATCACTGTTGCCAAAGTCAATACTTCACATCTGTGCACAGGGGGCAGGTTTCATGGCGCCGGCAGGAGCTTTGATAGTATTTCTATTCCTGGGCTGGTGACAAACTGCCTTCTATTCCGGGTCCCGCAAGCACACAGGTTCCATTTCAGTCTCAGATGGCTGCCTTAGGCCTGGGTGGGCCAAGCGGCTCCACCATCTTCAGTGGAGCTCTTTCGTCAATGCAGTTCTTGAAAGGCATGGCTGTGAGGGCTAAGAGGGTGAATGGAGAAGTGTAAACACACAAGTCCAATTGCTCAATTTAGGTGGCCTACAAGTTTCTCACATACAATCTCCTCCTTGTCTTTCTCCACCTGGCTCAGAGCTTGTGTTCAATATTAATGAACTCCTCCTTGCTTCTGTAATTGACTGTGGCGCTGTTTTCAAGGAGTTTTGGCAAGGCAGAGAGAAAGGGAATGTGTGGGGTGGGGGTAGGGGAGACAGGGAAAAGAAAGCAATAACACAAACCAACAGGGTGAGAGGAACAAGCTTCTGAAACCACATCCTTCCCTGAAATAGAGATCATTTATTCACCTGGGCCCACACAAGGCTGGACAAGACACCATTACGGCAAAGAGGCCAAAGACACGGGGGTACTGATATTTTGTGGCACCAGGGAAGGAGGTGCGGGACTAGGTGAATAGCCCTGGAACTAGGATGGGATTTTCTGCAAAGATGAAGTGCTGAGTGAGATGCATACCAAGCTGCCTCCCTCCCCACTGCCTCTTTCCTCTTCATGCATTAGTTTATTTATACAGAAATGAGGCAGAAAGCCCCAACTCCCTTCCTACAATTCTGAGTGCCTGAGTTTGGAGCAAGCTGTTTGGTGTGGATCGAGAAAGCCCTACTGGCAAACAGGGTCTCCAATTCTGCTCAATGGGCTCATTCACTAGCTGTGATGAATTCATTGGTTCTGGCATATTAGCAGGCAGCTGGCCTTTTTCAGTGGGCCACTAAGACTTCTGGAGCATGGTAGGATTCACACCTGCTGGTGGTCTATTTGCTTATAAGAGGCAGCAGGGGAAGGACTTTTGGGTCCAGAGGAAACACTCTTTAATCCACAAGGGCCCATATTATGGGCCCATTCCTAAGTCAAAATGGCCCTACAGATATAGATGCTCTAAGCCAGGGGTCTCCAATCTTGGCAACTTTAAGACTTGTGGACTTCCAACTCCCAGAATTCCTCAGCCGGCTTTGCTGGTTGAGGAATTCTGGGAGTTGAAGTCCACAAGTCTTAAAGTTGCCAAGGCTGGAGACCCCTGCTCTAAGCTGTTCCTTCCTATATTTTCTTCTATATACTAGTCTGTCCGCTGGGTTAGTATTTTTGTGGGAATCTGAAATCAGGCAGAGTTCTATTCTGATAGCTAGTTACAAAGCTTTATAGACATTAACTGTAAAATGCTGATAGTAGAATCACCTTCTGTATTGTTGGCAAAACTCTAGAATCCAGAAATCTGCTCTACACTTTGTTTTCCAACACAGGGATTCAATAGGAATTACTAAATTGCATTGTACTTCCATTCTGCCACTGAAACTGCAAGGATGCAGCAGGACTTCATGCATGCATGCATGCATGCAGTAGCTTCGTGCAGCATCAATGCAGTAAAAGGCTTACACCCAATCAGAATCTTTATTGTGGAGCTTGGGATACGCAGATTCTGATAAGGATTCTATCAAGATGGAATAGCAAATATTATTTGTGAAGCTGGAGGTTCTGTCTTTCTCAGCCACAAATTATAATAATCAAACAAATGAACAAAGCACATGATAAAGCAATGAAGTATGTATCCGTTTTTAAGAACATTTAATGTGCTTGGAAGATGTAAGCTCTTTACAGCTGGATGCATGGGTCTACGACTAAGTGAAAAGAAAACTATTGTGGAATGTTTGTGTAGGAGCCTATTAGCTTTGCTCACCTACGGTGAGATTTTCCAATTGGAAATTTGTACCATATGACTGACTGACCTAGCGTATTGCTATATCTTGCTTTGAGTATTGAAACCTGCTGGCAAACACTCAACCTGGATACCACCCAGCCACACAGGTTCAAAATTCCTGGTGGGTGGTATAAACGTGTGGGTTCTATGAATCAGCTTTGTTGTGCTCACATCTTTGATGATTTTGTGCCATTCTATTTTAGGTTCCATCCCTTCCAATAATAATAATGTCTTCCAATGCCAATGATTCCCAGCCAAGGAAACCCATCAATATATTGTGGTCCTGATTTAGCATTCAGCTGCCAATTTTAAGTATTGGCCCCAAGCCAAAGCCCTTGTGTCATCTGAAACACCCGCTGCTTGCTGGCAGGTTGACAACCTACCACAACCTATGAGTCCCAGCTGGCCTTTGGAATGGCTTTGTGGTTTAAAAGATTGGCATTGATCAAGCACAGGATGCTAGACTTGCTTCTCTACATACGTTTTCAGGCTCTTGTCCCAAGAGAGCAAGGAAGGAAGCTCATCTTTCAGAAGTCAGTTATATTATAGACTACAATGCTCTGGCGGAAAAAACTATGTAAGAGCTGTTGACATCTGAAGAAAAGGCCTCCAAGTAGCAGTAGAAGCTAGTTATGGTCCCTATTGAATGGCATGAGAAGTCATAGGAAGAGCAATACTTGACATTTGGGTCATCCTCTGTTCAAATCCTATGCTGACCACAATGATTTAGAAAAGTGTCAAATCTCTGCAGCACAACAAGGCAGATGTGCGATATTACTCTATTGTGGTCTTATTTTAATTCCTAATAGCTGTCAGGAACCCCTTAAGGGAGACTGAATACCCTTCAGCATTAGCTGTTCCAATTCTAATCTTGCTGCCCCAAACCATGATATTTGTATTTTTTTCTCTTGGCTACTCTTGAGGAACCTCAAGTTGAGCAAGCTAATCGCTCATTGCAGATCTGTATGGACAGAATGATCTTGTAAATTACCAGTTTTGCTAAATGCTATGGTTTTTTGGTCCTATGCAAAGATTGCCTGGGGATTATAGGGGAAGTGGGACACTTTTCTTAGGTACCGGCTGTCTTGGTCATATGGAGTTAAGTAAAGTCATTCTAGTATTCTGGACCGCTGGTTATTGATGGGTGCAAAGTATTCACGCTGCTGCAAATGGACAAGCAAAGCAAATATTTGGATAATTCAGGAAACTGAATTCTGGTTCTGCCTTATGCAAAAAGCCAGCTGGCTGATTTTTGGTCAATCATCCTCTCTCAGCCATAGGAAGATGGAAGGTAAACCACTTCCAAAAATGTTGCTAATAAAACTGCAGGAACTGCTCCAGGAAGTAGCTAGGAGTCAATACTGACCCAAAAACAAAAAAAAAAAAACACCACAAAACTGCAAGATGATGATGATGATAGAAACTGGGATGTTTCTGTGAGAACATATTATCCACAGGAGTAAATTAAAGGCCAGCGACAGGAACGCTATAGTATATAATCTGTTCAGCCATCAGAAAAAAATCCCCAATATTTTCCCCAGAATAAACTAAGCAATTCAATTTTATTTGTATGAAATGTTGCAACTGGAATGACAGAAGCACAGTCAATTACAAAAGTACTTCATTTATTCTGATCATAATACTGAGAATTTTTCTGATTTTAAGACTGGGCAAAAGTAAATGGTAGGATCATTGTACAGGATAAATGACTGGAGGGCAGGGGGATGTCATAGAAATCTGGCTGGATATTTCTTACAAAATCCTGTGTCCTATAGAAAAAAAAAACCATTCCTCTACTACGGAACAAGTATTTTTCTAATAAATGTAAACATTCACAGACATCTGCATATAATGATATTGCAACCACGTATGAAGGACAGTATTTGTTATGCAGACTTCTATGCTGCCATCTGATCCATTGATAAAAGTTGGCTCTGCAGTGTTATGCTCTTGGAAAATGGAACAGAATAAGCTAAAACATTCGTAATATCAATCTCCATGAATGGGCTAAAAGAATCCTTGGATTAATGTGACTCTGGAAGCTGCTAATAAGAGAAGCCTGGGTTATATTATCATAAAAGTGCAAGTGGTCTATATTGATGAACGTGCAGGACTGAGTTTTAAGATGATAACAGAGGGAACCAAAAGGATTAGCAACAACTCATGTCTATTGCACCTGTTGCAACATCTCTTCTGTCCTTGGAAAACTCTTGCACAGTCTTAGAGTCTGCGGCCTAAAATAAAAAAAACTTATCTCCAGCTGCCCACCACACTGGCTGCAGCATATAACCACTTGCCCCATGTCATTGCTATATATTACTTTGCAGCAAAAGGAAATGCAGAAGCACAAACAACTTCTGGGGGGGGAGGGAAGAGGCCTTCTTTCTCATCTCTTCACCCAGCTGGATTGGAATGGGCTACAGCTGGGAAGAGAGGAAGCACCACTGGGGAAAATGGCTTGCTGAAACCCTATCCCTAGTGGATGGCAGGGGCTACAATTCCTTCACAAGATCTCTTGTGAAACTTTAAACCCAATAGATGGCTTGGGGGGGGGAGTGGGCTGGGAAGGAAGAAGGGGGACAGCTGCAGTCACCTCCTGGGGCTGATCCCGTGTTTTCTGCCATAGTTCAGTGGTGGAAGGGGGGGGGCATAGAAATTAGGATATTTAATAGGAGAAAGGGGACACAACCAGAAGGAATACACGTTTTAATGTTTCCTCAGAATATCTTTGTTCTATTTCTTGGTATGTTAGATCCTCTGGAATTGTAAGCAGGGAAAGGGACTCCTTTTGATATTTGAGGGGCTTCGACCAATCGCTAGGAAGAAAACAGGGTGGCTGTTTGTCAGGGGGTGGGGTGGAATAGTCCCACTGGGCTTTGCGATATCCTGAGACAGATTCCCAGGCTCTGAAAAGAGTGGCCAGTTGCTAGATCAATTTCAGGGAGATGTTGCTAGTGGAGTTCATGGTGGCTTAAATGGAACAGCAGCTAATGCAGAACAGATGTTGTGCATGAGCAAACCTCCTAAGAATGGACACACCACCATTAGCCTTCCCATACTATTGTAGAATACACAGGTGCACTTGCTATGCGTGCAAGCAAGCCACACAGGTGCACTTGAATATGTTTAGTCCTTTCTGGGCTCAAATCTATTTCTTTATAAAACACAGAAACAGCTGAATTTCTAAGGGCTGGTATAAATCTCATACATCTCTTTAATTTTTGTCCCTAAGCTGAATTCTGCCTAGCAGAGTGTGTCCAGAAAAACAAAGCATGTAAACTCTTCCATGGCACAGAGATGGCTCTCGCTATGGCACCTATGCATCCATCGCCTTGCAACCTGGTATACTCCAGATGACAACTCTCAGCACAATTGTGTTGCCCATGGATACTGGATACTGCAGGGAGTTTTACATCTGGAGAATGCCAAGTTGGGAGAAGCTACGGTATTACTGAATGGGGTTGAGCATGCTACACCTGAAACGTCCTTCTATTCTCCTTTTACATTTTTCAATGAATGATGAACTTTTGGGGAAAATTGCAAAATTTAGGAATACTGTGCTTAGGGGTGACCTGACAAAACATCCGGCTTGGATGTGAAATGTGAAACAAGGACCCTGCTGAACATGACATCGGGCCAGAAACAAAAAGTCTTATGGCCTTTAAGAATCACAAAATTGTTGGAGCAAAAGATTTGATGAATTATGCTCTACTTCCTCGGTTAAATAGCTGAAGATAACAATTCTTTCATTTGATGAGATGGGTTACGCTCACAAAAGCTCATGTTACAATAAATATATTGGAATTTGAAGTGTCACCAGATCCTCTGTTGCTTTAGCTGCATTAGAGTATCAGTGTCCCGACTTGAAAAATCAAATCAACTTCTCTTCTACAGATCATGGCAAGAGTCGGGGGAGGCAGATTATGGCTAGCTGTTAAAAAGGGAGTTTAGACACACAGTTCCTTTCTAAAGCTCCACAGATATTCACTTACACAAGAACCAAATTGACTTGCAGCATTTGAACTTCACATTGAGAGTTAGGTATACCAACTGAGGCCAGACTAGTCTAACAATCATTCCAACCAGAGATGCAGGAAAAAAACCTCCAGGCAGAGGTTCTACTCCAAAAAAATAATTTATGGGTGTGGGTCATTCATGTGCATTAGAAGTGATATGTACATAAATATTTATCTCTAGGGTTATGTACAGAGGACATCAGGAGCCAGAAGGAAAGGTCCATGTCCTAGGTAGGACATCCTTGTGATTGTGTGTCCAGATAAGGATGGGACAGCCTGAGAAAGCTGGCTGGCTGACTCCTACCAAATCATGAAGTCTCTTTAAAGTATTATTAAATTGGGAATGGTATCAGAAAAATAAGCAGGATACCCTGTGATGCTCCTAAGAGCTCCTGCCTTTAGAGAGTGTCCTTCTTTTCAAGACTAAATTACTTCCTATTAATCTGGTCATACTTGTCTTCAGTCAGCTGGCTGCACTGAAGGCTCAGCTAGAACAACAGCTTTGAGGGGACCTGAGATTACAGGGTATTGAAGCATCAGTATTAGCGCCTGGAGCATCGGTAGACATATGTAAGGAAGCCATCTGGTCCTTGTTGGTGAACTTTGGGCAGCAGATGTCCAGCAGATTCCAGAAGCTTGATGAGACTTTAAGTTCTTGCTAATATAGCTCCAGGCAGTTTCTTCGACCAGGGACATTCTGAGAACTTCAGTTCTCAAATTAGGTAATCCTTTAGGAATGAAGAAAAAAAAAAAAAACCACCTTCCCTAGTGTCCATGGCTTGTCTCCCTCCTCATGTCCTTACATTGTGATAAGGAAAAAGGCAAGGGGTGATTGGCAAAGGATCATGGGTGAAGACTGAATCATCAGAGGAACAGGTGCTAGTTGTGTCTTCACAGGATGGGGAATATTGTTCAAAAGGCATTGAAAGGTCCAGATACTGAAAAGAGGGAAAAAAACATACATAATCAGCATTCACAGGGATAAAGGCAAAATTCCTACTTTTTGTTGCCAACAACCAGCTGTTTAGACATCTTCAGTGGAACCATCCCCTGGGAGTTCAAGCCAGTGGTGAAATTCATCTGGCTCTATCTGGATCGCACGATCTGGTAGGCTGGCGGCTCTGCCCACTCACCCAGATGTCATCACGCTCAATTTTTGACCCTCTGCACATGCGCAGAAGGCTCTGGGCATGCATGGAGGAGGCGCGTGCCCTCACATTTGCAAACCGGTAACGAAGGTAAGTGAATACCACCCCTGGTTCAAACCTACCTCATCCGAGACAGCAACCAGGACTTTATCCAACCCCTCCACTAACTGCTTAAAGGTGGGTCGTTGGGAAGGTACAGCATGCCAGCACTCTCTCATCATCATGTACCTATTTGGGAAAAAGAAAAGCTTCAGGTATCTATTTTCCACTGGACTGTAGTCTATGGACATGGATGCAATGCATCTGGAAGACAAGCAGGCTGGGAAATGTAGCTTTAGGAGGCACAGTGCTACTTACAGTTCATGGGTACAATTGGAGGGCTTGTCCATTCGGTGACCTTCTTTCAGGAGTTTGAAAAGTTCTTCCACTGGGATGCCAGGATAGGGGGAGCCACCCAGTGTAAAAATTTCCCACATGAGAATCCCAAAGGACCACCTTAAAGTGAGGAAGAGACAGAGAGAAGGTGAGAAGGCTATGAAGATTTTCAGAATATATGTATATAGAAAGCAATCCATGTGGCAAACAAACCTCATGAATGAAAATTATTACAGATATTTATCAACATTTGTTTGTGACCACAAATGGCAGAGCACGGTAAATAGAAAGTATCCAGTATGCAAAAACCAGGGTGAAAATAAACATCTATTTCAGGAAGGAAGGGACTACTGAATAGATCAATTACAGATAGTTTGATGGAAACATTGCTCTGGCTTTGCGATGAAAACTTCGATTCATGTATTAGGAACATTCGGGAACTGATATATAATAGATTCCACTTATTCTCCATATTTCTAAAATACTCAGGGAAGAGTTGCAATACAATATGCTGTATTAGAAACACAGCTGAGGTGCAAAAAGTCCCCTCTTCAACCATTTCCAGGGACAGCTGGGATGTATCCTTGTCTGGAACTCTAAAATGGGTTACAGCCAGTCAGTGTAGATATTGTGGATTTAGGTAGACCAACAGGTTTCCCCCCACAAATAAGGCAGATTCCTTTGTTTTTTTAATAGGTGAAAAATCAAAGAGATGTATCTGAAACATTTTGCAATATTTATCTGTAGGTATGCAAACTTTAGATTTGATCCCCACAAGTTGATGGGAACACCAGCATAAAATCTATTTACAACACCCTAAACAATTATGCCTCTTTTCCTGGGACTGTACGGCAGAAGCTGCAATATCCTAGGTCAGAGGTGGGCAACTATGGCCCTTTTATGACTTGTGGACTTCAATTCCCAGAGTTCCTGAGCTAACATGGATATCTCAGGAATTCTGGGAGTTGAAGTCCACAAGTCATAAAAGGGCCATAGTTGTCCACCCTTGTCCTAGGTGCCTGTTTTAAGATGTTGCAGACAGGTGCTAGGCTTACATTCCAAAGCATTTTTGGAAGCAGATCCAAAATACTACAGAGCTTTACTCGGTTATTTTACCAGGCACATTTCTATTGGGTGATTAGATAGTTAGAACCATCTAGTCTTGCATACTCATACTTACACATCACTTTGGTGTGTATACACTCTGTCAAACAGAGCTTCTGGTGCCATCCATTTTACAGGCAAGCGACCCTGCAGGTAAACATGAGAAGCTGTCAGTTCATTGCTGCTTTTTTTTTTTTTTTTGAGCTGACAAACCGCCTCTTACAACTCGCTCAAATCTTTATTTTCTAAATCACTTTCTATACTTCAAAAGCACAGGTAGTCCTTATTTATCAACAACTGGAACCAGCAACTCCATTGTTAAGTCAAGTGGTCACTAAGGGCTTATGAACTTAGTTCAGCTTTCCTTTGCTTTATAGCTAGTGAAAGTGATAAATATGAGAGCTGGTTGTAAAGTTACTTTATCATCATTGTAACTGTGAACGGTTGCTAAAGGAGGCAGTCGTTAAATGATAGATACTGCAGTACTTTGTTTCCCTACCATTGGTCCTGTTCCTCTTAAAAATACTATCAGTTGCCTAGACAGCCAGATCTTATTGGTTCTGGCAGTGGACAGTCACATTAACAGCCATCATTTTCAGAATAGTTCCCATCCATCGTCTTCTACAAGGCCATCATAAAGGCTTCACAATACACAGTCCTTTGCATCAACTGAGTGCTGGAAAGGTTCCACTGCATCACTACCCTTGACTCCATCGGCTAGGCAGGAGTCAATGGGCATGGCACGGTCAGTTTCTGAGAGTATTCCATGCTGCTGGGGCTTGATGGTGAGTTGTGTAATGGAAAAGCTTGCTTATTCAGCCACACTCTTGTTTCTTTTCTTGCAGGGCTATTAAGCAGAACTGGGCAATTTGCTGGGTTTAATGTTCTAATGACATGAGTGATTGGATGGAATTGGTTTAATCTTATGCAAAACTAGCTTGTTTCAAAACAAATCTAGAATAAATCCCTTGGGTTTAGATGACTAGATCAACTGACCCCTTCTTGCTATTCTTGCTGTTTTGGGGAGAGGGGTACTTAAAATATTCTTAATTTACCCATGTTTTTCCCTATGATGCTTTGCATTTCCAAAGCACCTGAGCAGCATTAAATCCTCTAGCAACCCTGTGGCCATCAAATGGTCTTTTTACTCACATTGCTGGTTTTCTTATAGTAGTCTATGTCATGAACTCCACGGGCCAAGCCAAAATCAGCAATTTTCATCACATTCTCTTCAGTAACAAGAACATTGCGAGCGGCCAGGTCCCGATGAATACACTGGAAGGAAAACAAAAGAGTTACATCAAACTCCAAGGACTCTACTATAACCTTGATGTCACCATAAATTATCTTATTTCTCCTTCTAACATAAATATGAACAGGGACTTTTTACATCTTTCTAGTTTTCTTTTTCTCAGGCCTGATATATATACAACATTCTGTTGTTGGATCTCAGGCAGTTCAATAGCAAACTTAATATGGAGTGGAATGAAGATGCCAGAGCACTTAGTAAGCATCAATCTATATAATTTTTTTCTGGACCAAAGAACATATTTGGTCTGAGTCTTATTCTATTGGGTCTCATTCTCCAAGTGGATGGACATGAGAATTTAATTGATCTTAAATTAATCAGAACTAAATAACATTACTCCTTATGTTTTTAAATTTCTCCTGTCCCAATAAAAACGATATTTTAGTCACCATTTTGAGAAAAGTATTGTGGGCCCAATCTAAAGCTTTTGTGGCTGTGAATTCAAATTATATATTTCTGGATCAGAGCTGACTAATATACCCAAGAAGGTTTCTTGGGGCACCATAATGACAAACAGCAGTGGACACTATCTGGCCCAGATCCCTCTTACCCGCTTGGACTCCAGGTACTCCATGCCACGGGCCACCTGGTAAACACAAGAAACCAAGTCTTTGAAGGAAAGCTGCTCCTCTGGCATCTTGGTAATATCAAATGTGTAATCAGGTGTTGGAGGTCGGCGAGCTCGCAGATACTCTCGCAAATTCCCCTTGGCAGCAAACTCCACAATCACATAGAGAGGACCTATAGTTACAGTAGATACTATGAATCACACTTTGCCTCAGAAATTGCCTCCAAAATGTCCTAACCTTTGGTCCCAATTCCACCGGGTGCCCATGTTCAAGTTCAGCATCCTGACAGATCCTACAATTGCAATACCCAATTCCCCACCCTGCAATGAGTTCTGCCTCATTCCAGCTGAGTTGTCATTTCTTAGTCTTTTGCCTCCCAAACATTCTTTCCTTTCCTGCAATGCCCACTGTATTTTCCGCCATTTCTGGCCGGAAATGAAGTCACTCACCATCTTGGGTACAGACCCCCAACAGGTTGATGATATTCTTGTGTTGGTCCATCAGTTTCATCATCTCCATTTCCGAGATCAGGTCAGCCAGGTCTTTATCTGTAGCATTATCTAATAAGGCAAAGAAATAGGTTTATATGATTCCTGAAATGATATAAAGACCCATGTTTAAGAATACCACGAATAATGAGAAAAGTCAAAAGGATGAGGCTTTGGGGCCTTATAAAATACATTTACCTTTCAGCATTTTGACAGCAACAGTGAGAGGCCGTTCTGGATCAATCCCATAGGCTTCTGCTCTCACCACCTGCCCGAAACAGCCCTCACCTAACGGCTTGCCTAGCACCAGCCTAGGAACAAAAAGGACAACTTCAGAATTGGGAAGATGGGCCAAGATTAACAATGTGCTGCAGGGCTGCAACCTTGATTAAAAAACAAACAAACACTAAATAGATTTTAAGTGTTGTGTCTTAGGCTGATCTATGAGTTGCTAAAGTCACAATGGATCCTTTTAGCAATGGAATATTATTCTTCCAGATGTCAGATGAGTGTGGATATTGAACTAGCTTTCAATAACAAGTACAGGTAGTCCTCGACTTACAACAGTTCATTTAGTGACTGTTCAAAGTTACGTCGCTGAAAAAAGTGACTTATGACCATTTTTCATACTTATGACCATTGCAGCATCCCCATGGTCATGCGGTCAAAATTCAGACAGTTGGCAACTGACTCATATTTATGATGGTTGCAATGTCCCAGGATCATGTGATCGCCTTTTGTGACCTTCTGGCAAGTCAATGGGGAAGACAGGTTCACATAACAACCAGGTTACTAATTTAACAATTGCAGTGATTCATTTAACAACTGTGGCAAGAAAGGTTGTAAAATGGGGAAAAGCTCACTTGATAACTGTCACGCTTAGCAACATAACTTTTGGGCTCAGTTGTGGTAATAAGTCGAGGACTACCTATAGCAATTCCTTTTCAATACCTTTCAAGTAACAGATAGTCCTATATGCCAGAAAGAAGTGACTGAAGTGCATTTCTGATATAGACAAATGTGGCATATTTGACTGGCCTGGGGTAACTGTGATACTTGAGTTTTTTGTCTGCTGCACACTTTGTTGAGGAGCAGTGTTTCACAACATCCAGCTGTAATCCTACATATCTGGGAGGCCTTAGCTTGTGGAAGTTTGTTGTAAAATGAAGATGGAAGCTTCGCAGATGTGTAACAAAGCAAGTGTGTCATATTCCTTTATCTGTTCTGAATGGGGTAGCCATTTTGGAACTATCATATTACCAATATTTACTAAGTTCCACCTCTGTATGGACACAGAAAACATTAATCTGTGGATATCTTTATGTCAAAAACTTGGCAAAAGCAGAAAATGTAGGAACCAGCTCCTTATAGTATAATAAATAGGAACCTTGATAAGGGATTACAAGCATTTCCCCCCCCCCATTTTTCATCTTTTAGCAGAGCTTCAGCTTGTTAAGATATTGTAAAAGTAGCTGTGCTTCTCCAGTAGCAAATGCAATAAAAAAAAACAAAACCCCCTTATACGCATACCTGTCCCGTGGGAATTCCCACTTGGAGTCCAATGGCAGTTCCACTTCCATAACTCCAGCTAGCATGGGAGTACAGCTTGAGGAGAGGCGAGTAACACGCATTAGTGATGTTGTGGACTTCCCTGAGGAGCTTGATTCCAAGGAGAACTGTGAGACAAACCAAGGACACACATTAGATTGGTCCACGAATGTTAATGTCTTCCAAAGCAGCAACAGACAAGACATAAATCTGCTACATTCAAGTGACAAAATGCCACAGGTGTCAGGTGGTATAGCAGAATACATAATACACTGTACAAGGTCCATCTAGTAATATTTTGTCTTTCCAGAATTGGTCTGACTCTTAAATGAGGTCTACACATGGGAAATGTAGATCTACCGTATTGAGAGATTTTTTGGAGCCCTTAATGACGTAGGGAACTTGTACATTTACAATCATTTGGTGTACCGCAGATCCCTATTGTTTACAATTAACATCTGTTCCATGCTACACAGGTAGGTCTCAATTTATAACAGTCCATTTAGTGAATGTTCAAAGTTACAACAGCACTGAAAAATGTGTCTTATGACTGTAGTTATGACCTTTGCAGCACTCCCTTTTGAGACTTGGCAGTTGACTGATATTTATGATGGTTGCAGTGTCCCGGGGTCATGTGATCACATTTTGCGACTTAACCATAACCCTAACTTATCAACTGCAGTGATTCACTTAACAATGTTGGCAAAAAAAGTCATAAAATGAGGTGAAACTCATGAACAAATGTCTCATTTAACAACAGAAATGTTGGGCTCAATTGTGGTTATAAGTTGAGGGCTACCTATAGATAGCTTTACTCATGATTGGGGAACTTTAAAATTAATGCAGTGATTAATTTTCCTGTTTTTTCAGTAGGTCACTGTTTGTAATACCTACCTGTCGAATAAGAGGAAATTTGGAGAGTTTGTGCACAGCCATTGGTTCCAGAGGCTGCTTACTTGGCTGAATTTGCATGCGGCATAAAATAACAATGACAATAGCCATAGCAATAGCTAAAGACCCTGAAGTGTAGATAATTATATCAGTGTATTTGATTTCAGGAGCATATACTTCTTCAACTTCTTCTTCATCTGCAAATAGCAAATAAATCTTCAGTTAATTAATTCTATAATTAAACTAACTGTCAATACCTGAATATGTTTCTGGAGATGTTAAAGCAGAGGAAAAAATATTGAATTGTTCAGTGTGGTTGGTCTTCTTCAAAGGCAGCTACCTGGAAGCCACTTATAATTCCCTTTTTCTGTTAAGAATGTGATCTTACATAATAAATTATTTACAAATCTACATTTTAAGAAAAACTCCAAAATGTGCACATGTTCATATAACATTTATTATTGCTACCAATCATTTCTTGGCAAATGTATTTTAAGAGGCCCCTGATATATGTTCACATTCAGATGTTATTCATTTCAGTTTGAGGCATGAAACTGGCAAAAAAATAAATTCATAACTTAACTATCTATACTGTTTTTCACATTATTTTAAAAAAAACATCCTTTATTCATAGAATAACATCATGTTTTATCACATTTCCTTTGTTGTCATATTATTTTTTAAACTTGTTTCTTATCAGAGGGGTTCATGGCAATGTATTATAGCCTGTGAATGAATGATATGGCTCATGCCTCATTCTAGAGATGAAATGGGTTCAAAAGTTCCTTTGAAGACACACTGATTGTAATTTGACCTGCCTTTGCTGTTCTCACACTGCTGTATGGAGCCAGATAACTTTTGTGGTGATTTGCATTGAACATGGTGAATATTAGTGGGTTTTGTTTCATGTCACTATAATTTGTTAGAGGGTTGGTTCTGCACTGGGTGATGATGTCCTTCCTGCCTCGGGGGCTGCCATTTTCATGATTTCCTGAGATTCCTGAGGCAAAGGTTTTCCTGAAAGGCTGGATAGAGTGAGTGCTATTGGATATGTTAAGCTGCAAATGTCCCTTCCTTCCTTCCTTCCTTCCTTCCTTCCTTCCTTCCTTCCTTCCTTCCTTCCTTCCTTCCCTCTCTCCCTCCATCTCTTTCTCTTTTTATTTATTTCTTATTTGTTTTCTGCCCATCTCGCTGTGAGCAATATTCCTGATGTGGCCAACCATCTGGCTCCTGTTATGGTTCCCAGGGTTTTAGACAGTCAAAACTTCCCTCTTGTCTATCAGCAGCATCCAGCTTTTTATTCTTTGGACTTTCTATTTGTTCTGCTATTTTGACAAGGATGGGGGGAGGAATTTGGATCTGCTTCAGGGAACTCTACGTTGACAATATGCATATTTCCATAGGTCAGTGAAAGGGGCTGCCATGCCAAGAGGTCTTTCCTTAAAGCAGAGGTGGGGAACGATGGCCGCTTTATGACTTGTGGACTTCAACTCCTGGTTGCCTCAGGAATTCTGGGAGTTGAAGTCCACAAGTCATAAAAGGGCCATCATTCCCCACCCCTGCTTAAAGTGATAGCAACTGCCTTGGGTAGTTGGTAAAACAAAATCAATTAGAAGTCTGGCTACTTTATGTGTTGCCACTAGAGTTTCTCTCATATTATCCAATCTTTTAATAATATCAGCTTATTCTGACAGGGCACAAAAAGAGTTAATCAGTTTTCTTTTTTCAGAAGGTTATCTGTGTACTGTCTTGCTATAGGTAGAGCAAACTGTTTGCCTGAGCAGTAAATGGCCTTGGGGTTATCTAAAGTTGAGTGAGTGTGTCTGTGTCTGTGTCTGTGTCTGTGTCTGTGTCTGTGTTTTGTACTCTGTTCCTATCAAGAGTTTAGTTTTAACAAAGCAACCACAAACAGCTTCCTTACAAGCCCTGAAATGTGCCACCCCTGCTCTTTCTCACCTGGAAGCACGGTAAGCCAAGCGGATTGGTAGGACAAGCCGATAGAATTTCCAGCCAGACAGGTGTATTCACCAGCATCCTCCATGGTGACATTCTGTAAGTAGAGGACTTCCACTTCTGAGCTGTTAATATCTGCTGTCTACCAGGGTAAATACCAAACAAGGGCAAAAGACAGACAAACATTAGTTGTGGGCAACACAAGAATGGTGTCCAAGCATCTCTTTGGTTAAGGAATCATTTGCTTGTTTCTACTATTAATATCATCGGGCTCCAGCTACCAGCCCTGGATGACATCTTCACATCTCACTGTTTGAGGAAGTTGCACGACATCTTCACATCTCACTGTTTGAGGAGTCTCAGAGACTCTTCCCATCCTGCTTACAATCTTTTTGGACTGTTGCCTTCTGGCAGAAGATACAGAACAATTAAAACTCGGGCCACATGTCTTCCGAATAGTTTTTATCCCAGAGCTATAATTGCACTCAACAATGAACTAAAGGGCCACCATCAGTGAGCTGTTGGACAGCATTACTTTGCCTGCTGTGTGGATGCTTGGGTGGTTTGGGGGTGGGGAATTTTTGGTGGGTGGGAGTGTGTCTGGGGATTGTCATGTGTGTTGGGCTTGGTCTCTGGGTGTTATGTGAATTACGTTGTATGGGTATACTGTGTATATAAGTACAATGACAACAAACTTTATATATATAATATGTACCCTGTTTCTCCCAAAATAAGACATCCCCTGATAATAAGCCCAATCGGGCTTTTGAGTGCATGGCAATAAGGCCAAGTGCTTATTTCAGGGTTCAAAAAATATAAGACAGGGTCTTATTTTCGGGGAAACACGGTAATAATGATCTAATATTATTTCATTTCTTCCCACTTGGTCAGGCAGGGAAGACTTGTTGCAGACCCTGCCAATCAAAGAATTCCAACTAGCAGGGTCCAGGAAGAGCGCCTTCTCTGTCATTGCCCTGCCCTCTGGAACATTCTCCCCCCCACCCCCCGAGGTGAGGTGGATCCCCACTCCCCTAGCCTCCTGGAAAAGACATGAAAACATAGCTCTGCGGCCTTGGGTAGGTTGAACAGAGGAGCACAGAGCTGTCAGTCGGGTTAGCTCTCTGAAACACCTCGCTTCGCCTTTTAATTAATTTTTAGTATTAAATTTTAATAAGCCTTCCTCTTTTAAATATCATATACTGGTTTTATGTTTTAATATTTTATCTGCACCCCACTCGAGAGTCCCTCCGCGAGGGAGATGGGCAGTTTCAAAATTTGATATATTAAAAAGAATTTACCATATGTTTGGGAAGGTCCACATTTCTGTGAAAGATATGCTATACATGTAATATATTTGTTGCTAGCTTTTATTATAATGGAGGTTTCTTTTAATGAAAACCCTATGAGATTCAGGTTTCTAGCTGGAAAAGTGTTAAACTGTGTGGCTTGTTTTGCCATAAAACGTTTTGTTTACATTTTTCAATACACTCTACCAACAGTTGATACAAATGAACATATCACCATGTCTATGTTTGGACCCCACCTTTCTTTTGGGGGACTAACAAAGCTATCATATTTTTCTTTAAAAAGTATTGCACTGTATTGCAATGGCTGTATATTTACCAGGTGGCACCTTCATTTGAGCGTGCCTTAATCTGCCATGCTATAGGTCAGCAACCATTTCCAAATTAAAACCACTGAAAGCAAAAACACCCAGGTCCAGCCTTGAACTGAAAGGGATGTGGAGAAAGCGACATGGGTGTCAACAGAATTCTTCAGCATGGATAGAGAGTAAGATTCTTGCCTTCAACCTCTCATTTCTTTCTCATCTACTCCTTGAGGAAAACCAATTACTGATTAACATCCAAAAAGTAGATCTGGTTACCTTAAGGATCTGCACATAGGGGACTCCATCTGGACCAAAACTGCTGCCATTCACTTTGATGTGTTTAAGCCACTGTATGTGGGGCTGTGCATCACTGTATACTTTGCAAAAAAACTCTACATCACTGCCCATCACTGCTGTGGTATTGGCAGGCAGCCCAGCTTGCAAGATAGGTCTGTGTGGTGACCTCTCTGTCAAGAAACAAACCAAAAAAATGTTCAGTTGTCCAACACAGATGAAGGGCATCATCTCTCTCAAGACAGGTTACTGCTGGACTCTCCAGTAGCAATAACACTTATCTATCTATCTATCTATCTATCTATCTATCTATCTATCTATCATCTATCTATCTATCTATCTATCTATCTATCTATCTATCTATCTATCTATCTATCTATTTATTTTATTTCTATACCGCCCTTCTTCCAAAGGACTCAGGGCGGTGTACAGCCTGATTAAAAGCACAAAAACAGACAAAATTTAAAAATAATTAAAATTATTAAATAATTGGCTCAATTATAAAACCCCAAATTTAAAATCCCATATTTAAAACCAATTAAAACTTAGACTTATATACTGCTTCACAGAGCTTTACAGCCCTCTCTAAGTGGTTTACAGAGTCAATATATTGCCCCAAACAAGGAAGGATGGAAGGCTGAGTCAACCTTGAGCCAGTGAGACTCGGACTGCTGGCAGCCAGCAGTCAGCAGAAGTAGCCTGCAGTACTGCATACTAACCACTGTGCCACCATGTACATCAATCACAGATCGTGATTCAGAGCAGGCCAAAAGAATGAAACAGAATCAGCTTAGATATACCCATCTAATAATAGCAGTTTGCAATTTTCATTTAACACAGCACTACTAATGGTCTTGCCTCAAAACTTGAGAGAATCATAATTTCTTCCCTTCCATAGACCAGTAAAACTTGCTATGCTTCTGATATTACATAATACCACAGGAAGACTTCCCAGCCAGGGATGGCCCCAGAGACTCTGGGCCGATTAAGAGTAACCCCAGAGAAGATTGATAGTAAAGAATGTAGAGATAAGAAAGCAAATGCTTAATGCTCTGCCTAGGGTTTCAGGCAGGGTTAATTAATTTCATCTGACTTTGTGGCCCAAGAGATCTTTGTCTTCCTTTGAAGCTAGCAGAGGATTCGGGGTTTCCCCCTCCCTCAATCTGGGCAGTCTGAGGTCAGGATGGTGCCTCTGCCTTCCTAAGGAAAATGGCAGGCTGCCAATACCTGGGTTTTGCCCCTCCCGCCCCCAACTCACAAGCATTCATCAGCACAGGGACTAGGAACTTCTGAAAATGGAAATGCTCCATTTCATTTTCAACTGTGCTCCATTTTTTATCTTTGAATTGGTCTCCTTAATACAGAGTCTGACTATTTTCCTATGGCCAACATGTTCTTTTTGCTTTGTGTTTGCTTTCCAATAGCCTTCCATTAAAGAATACTCGGATCCCATTCAAGGTTTGTGAAGGAAGGCTTTCTCACCCAGCACATCCAGAAAGTAGCTGTAGCGAATGCTGCCAAATTTATTCTCCACCAAGCAAGTATAGTTGCCTCGATCGGAAGGTACCACACTCTCCATGACCAAACTCCAGTGTTGATGCCTGAGCTAGGAGTAGAAAAAGTGATGCAAGCTACCGTTATCACTGGTGCATTCTTTGTTTTGCAGAGCTGTCCATTTTTCCTGAGTGTAAGTCTAAGAGAATCTCATATTTCAGACATGGCTACTTCAGCTTGTGGCAAAGTTAGGAAATACAGGTAGCTCTCGACTTACAATTGAGCCCAACATTTCTGTTGCTAAGTGAAACATTTGTTAAGTGAATTTTGCTCCGTTTTACAACCTTTCTTGCTACAGTGGTTAAGTGAATCACTGCAGATGTTAAAATTAGTAATACTGTTCTTAAGTGAATCTGGCTTCCCCATTGAATTTGTTTATCAGATGGTTGCAAAAGGGGATCACGTGACAACCCCCCCCCCCGGGACACAGAAACCATAATTAATATCAGTCACTTGTCAAGCATCTGATTTGGATCATGTGACCACACAGATGTCACAATGTTTGTAAGTGTGAAAAAGCATCTTAGTCACTTTTTTCAGTGCTATTGTAACTTTGAACTGTCACTAAATAAACTGTTGTAAATCGAGGACTACCTGTATTGTTCTGGGAGATTTAGGACAGGGAGAGTTAAAAAGAGACCAGGGCTACAACTAGTATTTAAGGCTTTGGTAGTTCCTTTTGTAGAGATGACATCTATTCCTACACACAAATGTTAAGCCCACACATGCAAAGGCCTTGGAATCTACCACTAAGAGGTTCTGCATGTGCCTTTCATTATGAATAGTTTGGCTTCCTCTTCCTCTATATTACATGTTTCTGTAGTTCTCTCCACCCAAAGCCCTAATTCATAAAACCTGGTGTGCTAACCAAGAGAATGGAAGGAGAAGGAAGGGGAGGAAAGAACAATCCAACTAGGGATGAAATCCAGCAGGTTCTGATAGGTTCTGGAGAACCAGTAGCGGAAATTTTGAGTAGTTTGGAGAACCAGCAAATGCCACCTCTAGCTGGCCCCAGGAGGGGGAAGGGAATGGGGATTTTGCAGTATCCTTCCCCTGCCATGTCCACCAAGCCATGCCCACAGAACTGGTAGTAAAAAAATTTGAATTTCACCACTAAACCCAACCCATTTAGGTCTTACCCGAATTCCTCCAATACGGTGCTCCCCACGGAATTCCCGCCCATTCTTCAGCCAACGAATTGAAGGGGTGGGATTTCCTGAAGCTGGACAGCGGAACTTGACTGTGTTTCCTGCTGGGACTGCATGCAGCTTTTTGTCCATTCGATGAGGATGTGTCCAATAGGGTGCTAAAAAAAGAAGTGACATAACCCATTCAGATTTTAGCGAAGGCTTCACAAATGTTCTCTTCTTAGGAACAAAGATTGATTTTTTGCTATAACTGAAGCAGGGAGGGGATGAACCTTGAACTGGCTTCCAAGAAAAAAAAGCAACAAATACAAGAGTTTAAGGAACAGAAAATGTTACTCAGGCACTCAACGGTGTGCCAAAATGAATGACAGCACTGCATTCATTCTGCCAGGAATACACAACATTCTGAAAGACACCAATTGCAGGCCATGTGCCATGTGACTACCAAGTCATGCGTCATCCTTGGTAGCAGAGTGGTGGTAATAAGTGTCCCACACTTTGGGGTTCCTTGAGATTTTTGCAATAGAGGGAAGATATCTGGCTATAGTTTTCCTTGTCTTTGCTCCTAAAGGGCCATAGTACACAAGATTGAGTAAGTATAGATTAATGACCCCAATACTAACCTCGATGGGCGTGTACAGGCTCCTCATTAGAATCAATATGAGAATTCTCCACATCACTGTCTTCATCATCATCTCCTGAACCCAATGAATCTAAAATCAAAATGAGCAGAGGTGACACTTTGTACTAAAACACCCCCGAGTAATTATGGGACAGTGGATGGATGCCACATATTAAGGGGTTTGGTTTCTTTACTGTTGTGCCAGCACTCTTCGAGGAGAAGAGGCAAAATGTTAGGTGGATGAAGGGAAGGGCAGTTACAAAGGACAAATAAAGAGAGTTGGCACTGCAGTGCTAGATTTGTACACCAAGGGTTACATTGTAGATGTTGTTTTGCAAAGGAAGTTTCACCTTATAGCCATCCTTGTGTTTTGGAAGATGTCTTCCAAAGGCTTGGAATTAATGTGTGTGTGGAGACCCTGTTGCATTTTCTTTAGGTATTGCTTTTTTTTTCTAATCAGAGTGGTTATTACTTTGTTATTGTATTTTTAATTGTGTAGTTCAATATTATAAACTGCCCAGAGTAGGCAGCCATAACGAATTTAATAAATTAATATGTAAAATCTGAGACCCTATGTTGTTAAATGGTATAATGTGTGACAGTGCACAATCTCAACCCGTGATCATTTCTAAGCAAGAGTAGGAAAGGCTCTGGTCTAAAATCGTACCACGTCTGCTGATGATATCCTGAGCTCAGTGGATCGTGTGATCTGATTCAGCATACCTCAAGCTGCTTCCTGTGTTTCTTTTGAAAACAGTAAATATCTTTGGATATTTTGAAACCAGTTAGACCACTGCAAACCTTTCTAGTCTTATGCTCTTACCTACAACAGAGATAGTAAAATTACGCAGACTTTCCCCAGTATTCCGCGCACGGCATGAGTATAATCCTGAATCTTCGTAAGTGGCTTCAGGAATCTCCAGCAAATTTTGCTGAATGTGGAGGCGTTCACTAGGGGGAAGTTGCTTGTCTTCCTTATACCACGTGATAACAAGACTGTGATTGGTACTGCAGTAGAGCTTCAACTGGCTCCCTGGATCCAAAACCAGATGCTCCTCTTCTGTCTCAAGCATGTGACTGTCAAATATCTCTGTCCAATATAAAGAAGGGACGATCAATGCAAATGACAAGTTTTTCCTGCTCTCCTGCCATCTTACAAATACTTTGAGCGATGGAATAAGCCATTTAACAAACTCTACAAAGCAAAGCTATTTTTATCCCAGGGTACAAATCTTACATCCCTAGTATAATAAGGCACTATGGTAGTGTAGCAGGATTTTCCATTACATATGCCAGACTTCTTCAAGCAGGTACCCTTCAGACGTGTTTAAGCTGAGTACTGTTCTCATAACAATCTTCAAATACTGCGACCAAAAGCTCATGGTGGACATTTGAATTGCTACGGTCTCAACACTCTAGGAAAGCTGCAGGCTGAAGGAACTCAGCTTAGCTACTCACTTTTTGTTATTTCACCAATTCCAAAACCTAACTTTAGGAGTGATGGAAGATCTTAAGTATAGCTGCACTTAAAACAGCAACTTATAAATATGTCCGTGCCCAGATTTAACTTGGTACAGAAAAAAAGTTTCAACTGGTTGTGTTAGTATATCATGCTTGTCCAGGCGTAACTGAACTAGGATTTACTCAAGTGCCCTCAGAACATTCTGAACCATGAACTAACAACATGAGCTGAGTTCACGCAGCAGCCTAAGTTAAAATTCAGTTATGGTAGCTAGTTATAAAGCTCAGAGTTCTGTGGGGACCTCCCTGGGTGAAACTGATCAACAGAGTAAGATTTTGCTCTGGGACAGAGAAGTAGCAGTTTGATCAAGGAGGATAGTCCGATCTGGAAAGCTGCCCAACATATTACTCCTAAACTCATAGCAAAACTTTTTCACAATTTAGCCTCCAACACCACTGCCTTCAGATTCCTGTCTTCTGTGTTGAAGAATAATCCGATGCATGTTTGAAAACTAAGCACAGTGCAAAGATTTCAAAAATAGCAAATGGTGTCAATCTACTATTTTCAATTCATGTAAACCTTTCATCTTCTGAAATCCACAGAGCTCAGAGTAAAAGCACAAAATACATTATACAACTAGAGAGACCTGTTCATACCTTCAATTTATTTTTTTTAATTTTTTAAAATGGGTATAAAAGAAGTACTTGGTTTCTTAGGGTGTAACAGCTCAAACTTGCTGCATATTTGTAAGTATTGTTTTAATAAAAGCATTAATCTGACAATGTTGTTTACATGCTAAATTTCATACATATTTTGCATTCTTACATTCCGTATTTCTTCAGAATCTTCTGTTCAAATACGATCCCACCCAAATGCTTAAACATTTTTGAGAATCTTGCATTTTCTAAACTTTAATTTACAACATTTCTAACAGATCTGGAAGATAAAATTTGGAATGTGGGGAGCAGACTAATATGCAAGATATTGAGGAATCTCCGCAGTCGCTCTAACTTTAGAGGCACACACTCAATTTCTGGCTTGCTCTACAGCAAACCACAGGGTAAAGCTAGCCAAAATGTTAGGTTGCATTGGAAAAATTGTCTCTTCTCTTTTGACTATGAATTAAGCGCACAAGCCTGTGATTGTGCACAGGTTCAGCAAATCTGTCATTTGGAAGGAGAAAGCAGTATCAGGTAAACACGTATACAAGCTGACGGCTTACTGGGTGTCTTACTGTTGTTTTTTACACTTACAGGCTAAATAGGAGTTTAAAGTAATAGAGTTGTGGAAAAGTGTTGCCCAATTCCACTCTTTCCACTTTGGGATTCTCCAAATCCTGTCCATAATCCCTTTTGTTCTGCATTCCCTCCCTTGCCCCGGCAATGATGTCATCAAAGCCCCTTTCCTGCCAGTCCTGGGCTGGAGAAAGGATCCCCAGGAACACTGAAGCATGACTTTCAAGCTCAACCCCCACCCCCACCCCCCAAATTCTCTCTGTGGGAGCTCTCAATTGAGTGATCAGTCCCTGAGCCCAAGGTGACTGTTTTGACAGATTCCAAAATGAACATGTCAGGAAGCCCGGGACCACTGCCCCTTCCCCCATTGTCCTAGCCCCACAGCTCCTTTCCCGTGCTCTCCTTGCCCCAGCTCACAATAGAGGCCAGCCCCTTTTTCAGCAAAGGACTCTGGCTCTCTTCTTAGCTCTTCCTCTGCTTCTACATTCCAGGATGAGGTGGGGGTGGGGGTGGGGAGAAGAAAGGAGACAGAAAGCCTTCACCATTACTCCTAGTTGGGCACATGCAGGCCCTGTAAGTCCCAAGGAGGCAACTTTGTCCCCAGCTGCACCCATCCCCTCCGGGCCCCTCCCTTCCCCTCTAGCTCCCTCCCACACAGCTTTCCCTCAGCCCAGAGGCTTCCCTCCTTTCTTCCCGTGGCATGAGCGGGAGTGAGAGGTTTCACACTCAGTTGACTCCACAGCTTCCCGCCTCCCTGTTTGTCTAACCTGGATTTGAACTATAATTGCTTTGGTGACCCATCCTCCTCCAACATTAGCTCCAGTTGTAGGAGCACTGCCAGCAACCCCTTCAAACAACTCGCTCCTGAACCAAGTCTGATCTCCCTCAATGAAACCTGGCTAATGGCAACCCACTTAATTGATAACGCCTCCCCCCTCCTGCTTTTTCTGAGAGGAGTGAGCTCCAGGGGTGACCCACCTCTTCGGGTCCACAAAGCAATGTGTCCCAGCCTGCTCCACCAGCAGCAGCTGAAACCTGCTGCTTCCCAGGTAGCCCACTGGTTCCCCTTCCCTCCTACTTACCCTTAGGCTGCCAAGGGGAAGGAATTCCTGCAAACAGTGTGAATTGCAGGAATGTCCAGTTCATCTGAACTTCAGGGTGAGCCCTGAGACTTTTCCTGCCTGAGGCAGAATGGCCACTGGGGCCTTCTGCTCCTTTGCAAAGGGTAAAGTGGTCTATATTATATCAGCGCCTGAGATCAAAAGCCTTACAAACCGGGAGTAAGAATTACAACAGAATTCAATGATCACATTGTTGAATGTGATTTGCTTCACATTCATTAGATAGATAGTCCATGTTAAAGCCTAAGACATTTTTATTAAGTTAAGATGAATGCTAATTAATTGCCAATTAAATAGCATGTCTGTATAAATCAACCTTCATCCACAATGTAGGAATCTGGTGTTGTGCAGAGGGGAATATTCCCTTGCAGCTGTTCTTTACTAAAAAATCATTTAATGTAATTGCCGAGATAATTAAATTATTTGCTATAAATATTCCTTCCGACTGAGGAAACCATTCTGATTGGAAAGGAAGAAAAGCCCTCCCTTCCCTTTAGAAGAACATGATGAAGTCATGTCTGATAAGGGGCCTCAGTGACCAATTCACAGTGACTGTCCAGAGAGGGATTTCAAATGTTGAAAAACACTGTACAGATTATGTAATTTGGACCTTCAACAAATCTAGAAAAGTACAGTTGAAGACTCTATTCTCAAGTTGCTCTTCTTTGTCACCTCGTTTTCCAATTCCTAACTGATTGGGTTTATTAGCATTTAAGACCTTTCCAAGTAATTCAAAATCCTTCTACTGAGCAAGAAAATAATTTGAAACTAATATGAAATCTGGTAAAACACTGACAACTCTTAACAATGTCGCTTTTGGGACCTGTAAAGATGTCCTGTCATCTTGCCACCCAAGCAATGGACTTTGACAAGTGGAAACAGAGCTAAACAAATATCTGGCACCTTCTACTTGGGAGTAAAGTTCACATTTATTGTGAGATGACTTATTCGGAAACACCGAGTTTGTCAGTAGGTTCTCACAAACATTATTTTTATTCTTCTTCAGAAGCAGCACTGATTACAAAACTAGATTTCATTAAATTGGATTATAAAGGCAGAAGCTCCAGACTTTACCCTTATTCTTTTGATCAGGGTGCTTATGGTGCCAATCTCAGAAGAGATAGCAAAGAACAAGCTCTATATCCACCATCACATCGCTTCCTCAGTCCATTAATGCAGACTGTTGGATAGCAGCAAAGCGCAATGGCTAGCATGATGTGACAGTCGGCTCAGAGGCACCCAGGCAGCTGGTTGGCACAAAAAACAATTATCCCATCTGTTTCATGGATGGGCCAGTCAGGGAAGAAGCATCTTTTCTCAAGCATGAGTGAAAGTGCCAAGCACCTGGCAGAGCAATTTACTCTTATTCCACTAGGGAATCCCAGAAATGCAAACTTAAATGAATTAGATTATTCAGTGAGGTCAGTAAGACAATCTGCAAGGATGCTAGCTACTTATTGTAGAAGCAGCTCGAAAAATGTCAAACTATAGCAATATATAAATGTATACATATGCATACATACAGTACAGACTGATAGACAAGTATAGGTACAGAGAAAGTACTATAGATATAGTGATACAGATATAGACATATATGAGATACATGGGACACATTTTTAAATGTATCTGCATAGGCTTCAGTCCCATACCATCGGTCCGCAACCAAACCTACAATACACATTTCAATAAATATTACATTTTCTTAATATGATAGCAGTCCTGTAATGTTGCAATGTTATACTTCTTCAAAGAAATCTACATCTTTCCAATTGATTCAAGTGTGCTTAGTTCTATTCTACATTACACACCATTAAAATATATAGTTCTTTTACAGTCAAGAATTAAGTTAATTAAGAGGCAAAGTGAGGACTAGATGAAAAGATAACTATCTCTATTGTAAAGAAGATTAACAAGATCTCCATGACAAAGAAGCAGAAATTTGACAGTATCAAGACCTTGCTTGTGAACAAAACTACTTTGGCACAGTATTTAAAGAGGTACAATTGTATTCTGACTGCAGAAAATCTGCCTGTAAATTTTACACTTGCAGTCAGAATCAGGAATTTCCTATGTGCAGAAAACATCTTGGTGATTCTTAAATTCCAGGGAATGGGAAAACTTTTAGGCTTAAGGCATTTTCTTTTTCCTTTTTTTTTTAAACTGGAAGTTGAGATCTACCAGCTGGAACCAGCTGGAATCTTTTATAGAGAGTGAGTGAAGAACATCTTTTTGAAATATACAGTAGGAATGCCATGCCTCAAAGCAATTTGCTTTTAGTACCAGATTATAGTTTAGTTATGCAGAAACATACTCCAGCTTTTTCTATTAAATTTTCTTTTGTTTTAATAGGCTTTTTAGATTAGAAGATGGGAGTCAATGACCTTTGGAAGTCTAACCACTCAAAGTTTATAAACAGATAGGTTTATATTTTACTTTTCCTTAAGGGACAAAAGGAGTATACATAGCATTCTCTATGACAAATTTTCTGCACAACATCCCTGCCGGGTAAGTTGGGCTAAAAGATAGTAACTGATTCAAGGTTGCTCGGTGCTTCCCTGCTTGGGGACATGTACTCAAATTTTCATCTCCCTGGTCCTATAGTCCAACTCTTTCCTTAACTGCTACATCACGTTGGTTATTTAAATTCCAAATGATTTACAGCAAACTCTTGTTGCACAAAATATTCAGAACTAACCTTGGTTAGACAAAGAGTTGGACTTGGATCTTAAGAGATTTCCATTTCTTGCCACTGACTCACTGCGTGTCTTTGACAAACTGTATTAGTGATAGCTTCCTGTTTTCCATCACATATTTTTCTTGTCAAAAAGACAGCTCAGAACATGAAAGCTCTTCAATAAAGTAGGAGTGATTAAAAGTCAGCAGCAAAAGTCTGCTGCTGTCCACCAGTTTGAAGAACAAGTCTGAAATGCCTCATAACTTGCCATGGTGGTTGAGGCTTGTAAGGCATACTCCTCAAAAGATCAGAGTATCGTCTTTTACCACAGAAAGCGTCTTAATATCATTTCCCATATTCAGACACACTTTTCCTAATTCTATCAATAGCAATAGTTCCCAGTAACTCTCACCTGGATCCCTGGATCCTTCTGTGGATGCAGATATCCTAAGACATATTATTGTGACCATCAGAACCCTAAGAAGATCACACCACAGAGCTGTCATCCTGTTATCTTTTCTTCTTCTTCACTCTGGCTCCCAGTTGGATACTCAGATACTTAATTAAAAGAGAAAAATGAAAGTCACTCTTTTGTCCTGCAACACATTATCGATATGTGTCTGTAACTACCCAGGTTTCCTTCCAAACATTTTGGAGGTCAGTAAGGTCAGTGTACAGGTACAATTATTAAAGCTTTTTAGACTGTGAAAGTATTACTTTGCATTATCTCAAAAGAAAGAAGTGGCAGGGAATGGAATACATTCATTTGCCAATCCAAACATTCAAACATTCTCAACACTAGATACAAACAACTATTTATGAAATGCCATCAAAGAAGCGAAATAGTTTTAGTAACAAATGGTCTTTAGCTTATTACGGTTCTGAAATATAGTACTCGCTATAGTTCCCAGCAATCCTGTTCTTACTGTACAATTATCTATGCTTAACTGAACCTTGGTAAATGCAATTAATCCATTATCTGAGATAATTATCTGACACAACAACCATAAACTAATCAGGCTGGCTTCACCTAGTAAACTAACATGGGGGGGGAGGGGTGTAGTTTGTTTACAGTTCATCCTGCCCTGCAAAGACAGCCAACACAAGGTTTAAGGTGTCTTTCCAAGCTGCACTTTTTTGAGCTCAAAGTTCAAGAGACAAACTTAAGAGCTTCTATCTGACAAAGGAATCAATCCCTAAGATCACCATTGGCAATCATCCTGCAACACACTGAATAAATCCACCTATAATCCCCCCCCCTTTTTCGCACATCTCCACAATACATCATTTTCATGTGGCTCTCCAGAGCTTGTGCTGAACAGATCTTGGGAAACTGGCCCACGCCACTAAAAGAAAACTTCATAAATTACCTCAGGCAATGTTGGGGGAGGGGGGTGCGGGTAAATGGAAGAAACACGGGTGAAGTTTCATCCTACTGCGAGGATTTAAACTACTTGTCCAAACAAAGCTCACGTGTGCTTTCGAGTAACACACACACACACACGCGCACCCGCGCGCGCGCCCTCCAATAACGCAGGTTTACTCCCATATGGATTTAAGTGCCATATAAGAACCCCGTTCACTTAAGTGCGGTTTTGGGTTGTGTTTGTGAAAAAGTTGCGTCTAGCCACTTTTGAAGGGGATGTTTAGAGTGGAACGGCGGGGATCTGCCTTGTCACTTAGTTACACGCGGCGCGTGTGGGCACGATGCACGTTCGCAGCGCACGGCGTGGACGTGGGGCAAGGGAAGAAGTTGCGCTTAACGATGTCCTCCCTGGGTAGAACAGCTTAATTTTTAAACCGGGGAAACAAACAAACAAAAAACGTTTCTGCTCAGCCGGACGGTTTAGTAACAGATTTACAGACCCTCCGGGTCAAAGTCGGCAATATCAGGCACCCCGGAAGGTCTCCGGGTTCCCGTGGGCAAGACCTCAGAGTTCCGCGCCTGCCTCTCGCCCCGCTGTCCGCTTTCGGAGAGAAGAGCGCCGATCCTCTCCTTCCCATTCCCATCCCCGGTGCCTCAAGGCAACCAACCCGGGACCTACCTTTCCTCCTCCTGCCGGCTTAAGAGCTGTCCCCAACTACTCCGTCTTCCCGGGCTCCGTCCCTCCGAGGGTAGGAAGAAAAGGATGCGCCAGGGTCCCGGTCTTTGGCCGCGGCGCTTCGTCCCGCGCAAGCATAAATCCGGCAAGGCGCCGCCGCCGCCAACCTTCAGCGTTCTTCTCCGGATCTTCCCGAAGCGAGAAACGCGGCCGCGTCCTGAGCCGGATTCGACTTCGTGAGCTTTCTGTCGGCTTCTGCAATAGGCGCTGGGACTTTGTAGCGAAAGCTCTCAAGTTACACCCCCGCGAAGCGCACAGCCGGCCAGCTCCGAGCCAACAATGGGCCGCGAAAAGAGCCAGGCCGGAGGGGGAGGATCAGAGGGGCCTGCCCCGCCCCCGCCCGGTCCCCTCCTTCTGCCGCTTCCCCCGCCAGAGCCGGGGCCTTTTTACACTCACATTAGCTAAATTCTCTCCCCCAAAGCTTCGGCAAAGGGGATTAAGCAGAGTTCAATCTCGCCCAGCCTTTTGCTTCCTCTCTGCTTATAATGGTAACTAGAGATACGACTCATTAAACTTCGGCTCAAGGGAAACTCTTCATCCGAAGACAAAAAGTGAGCCGGTGGGGGGAAATTAAAAGCCCGCGGAAGGAGAAAGAGGAGGAATACTTTAATCCAAATTATGCAGATCTTTAATTTATTTGAGTACATCTGACAAAATGAATATTCATGTAAAACGGCAGGATCTTGCACCTGCGGAACCCACTGCTGCATGAAGCGCTTCCGATAAAGGGGTGGTGGGGGAAAATTAGCTTGCTTCATTATTCTTTAGGGATATCAGTTTCTGGGATCCAATAAGCAAACTTTTAATTTTAATAATAGGTAATTTGGGAAATAACATGATCCACTAATCCGTGCAATCAGACTGAGACTTCTAAATGTTATTCCAGGAAAAGGCAGAAAAGTGACCCAAAAAAGTGGGTCTGATTTACTGCATCACACTTGGAGGACTTGTCACAGAACATGTATCATAAATGTGGCCCTGAAAATCGTTATGGGAATCTAAGGGTCACTCCAGTGCCTGGGATTAGTAGGATATTATAAAGTTAGTCTTTCTGCAAGATCTCTCCTCCTCCTCCTCCTCCTCCTCGTTTTTATCATCCGCCAGTTAGCACTGGTGGGAAATATAATCTAACCCATTGTTTTTCAATTGCAGCAACTTGTAAAATGTGTGGACTCCAGAGTTAGAGTCCTTATATCTTAAAGTAGCTGAGGTTGAGAAACACATCTGTGGGAAGGTGGTGGAATTGGGGGAGGCACTATGGTAGATTGTTCAAGATAAGAGCTGGAAGAGAAAAATATGGTAAGGAAGTGGATAGAATGTAAGGCAAATGTGTCAAAGAAGCTTTCAGGGGTGTGTACTACACACACACACACACACACACACACACACACATGGGAAAGTCAGCATTTTCAAGATGGTGTTCTAGTAAGGTAATTTACAAGATATGCAACTGAGATAAAATCAGAACAGAATATATTTTAGTTTTCCATCTCCCTCCCCCCACTTTTTAAAAGTTGCATGCAAATTCTAGTTTAAACTTCCTGTGGGAGATTATCCATATATTTTTCAAGATTTTTTTTTTATGAACATGCTTTAACCATATGCGCACAACAAACCTGAGTGCTGAGGCTCACACCCTCCCCAACTAACAAAATAGGAGAGAACATTTAGAGAATCCCAGGAACTTTTGATTGTTTTTACTGGAAAACCTCTCTGGAAACTTTTGCTTCTGCCTTTAGCCATCTCCCTACCAACCTCCTACCCTCTCCCCCCACACCCATTGTTCCTAATCAGTATGGCCAGTTCTGGCAACTGGGAAAAGAGGGTCTAGGAAAGTGGCTAGGAAAATCAGATGTAAACTTGCTGAAGGAGATAGTGAGATAGTGGAGATGGTCATTCCTCCCTATTCTGCACACTTAAAAAAAAACAAACCAAGAACAATAGCAGAAGTTTTCCCTCAGGCTCAGTCACACCCAACAATCTTTGGAGGAGCCAAACTGTCTGCGCATGTTATCAGGACTTGTGGAAGGTTATCCACATTGGGCTCCTCTCTCTTTCCATACCATCCAGCAACAAGCCTTTCATTTTAATGCTCCGTGCTTTATTTTCCTCTGCAAGATGGTTCAATCTTGGGAAGAAAACATTTAGGCCATGACAATGGCCGATCTTTTTAAGCTAGCTACAAGAGCTATCTTCTTGGGTTTCTTTCTAATATGCTCTGGGCTACCTTGGTATATTAGCCATGATCTCGTGACCCTGCGTGAACAGATGTGGATGCAATCAAGATGTGGAGGGTGAACCAGGAAGGGCATGCCAATTGATCAAGGAAAAAATCTACAGAGAGGCTCCAAAAAGGGCTAATTAATGGATGGCAGCCACCTCCCAAGCCAATTTTCCATGCTGAAGGAGGGGGGGCTATTGAACCCCACTGATTAAAACCTCCTCCTTCGAATGAAACTGCATCCAAACAAACACATTCCAAAGCAAGCACAGCCTCACCCCTCCACCAAGCCAGAGCCTCCACAGTGGAGTATCTTCCTTTCAGATAAAACTCTCCATATCAATAGGCTCCCAGAATGGGGGATTAGCTTTGGCTCTGTCTCCAGGTAACTGTGGTCTTTGGGTTTTCTCTGTTCATATCCTGTTTTTCTCCTCCTGGAGCTGCAGGATCCTCTTCTCTCTACTAAGGGATATCTCATCTTGTTTTTCTCCTTCCTAGACTTAGAAGTGAAAATAATAAGAGCTGGTAAACAATCAGAGCTGCTCCAGCGAATTGGAATCCCCAGATCAGATCGGGAAGATGAAAAGCAAAGATGGGACCCAATGTGGTATGTTGATTAAGATATTGGACTAAGACCAACCAATATCTTAAGCTGGAGGTTCTGCTCCAACAGGAGCTCACTGGGTGATTATGGACCAGTCGCGCTCTCTCTCTCTCTCAGCCCAACCAGCTCAGGAAGTGCTGGCTGTGGGAAATAGGAGGAGGAGGAGGAGGAGGGAGTACAGTCTTAACTGAACAAAAGGTGGGAAATAAAAATTAACAAATGAAATGTGTAGACAAACATCCTGGAAGAAGAAGGCGATGGCAAACCATTTTTGTAACCTTACCAAGTCCCTTAAATTACCAGGAATCAAGCTTGCCTCAGGGATGAGCTTTCTTGTTTTCTAAAACAGAGTGATACTTTTAACTAAAAAGAGTATGGAAGAAGCATGGAAAAGGTTTTTTTTTTCCTTTCTGCTTCTTCACACGCTCCTAAATTCCCAGGTAATATTTGGATGATGCTAAAGAGCACATGAATTAATAGAAGGTTGCATTCGGAGTGTGTATTAGCACAAAACACATAGATTTAATAAATTCTCAGTTCACCAGTAGGTTGCTGCTGTCTTTTGACATAGCATGTTTGGGTGAAACAGATGCCCTGAAACAGAAAACAGAAACAGAAAAGGCCTCTGTGTTTTTCATCATATACAGGTAGTCCTCAACTTACAACAGTTCATTTAGTGACTGTTTGAAGTTACAACGGCACTGAAAAAAGTGACTTAAGACCATTTTTCACATTTATGACCTTTGCAGCATTCCATGGTCACATTATTTACTGGTATATTCAGTTGTTTGACAGCTGACTCACATTTATGACGGTTGCAGTGTCCCGGGATCATGTGATCCGCTCTTACAACGTTCTGACCAACAAAGTCAATGGGGAAAGCAGATTCACTTAACAACTGCAGTGATTCAGTTAACAAACATAACCAGAAAAGTCAAAAAATGTGGCAAAACTCACTTAACAAATTTTTCACTTAACAATATAGGTTTTGGGTTCAATTGTGATCATAAGTTGAGGACTAGCTATATATCTGCATTGGCAACTTTGCATGTGAGGCTCTTACTGTAGTACTTGCAACTTCCACGTTGCCACTCTTCCATTCTTTTACCAGTAAGTAAATAAGATGGGGATAAGCTCTGCCCCCTTTGCTTGTATTTCCCTAGTAGTGCACATATTCCTGCTATTGGCTTTTTCTGTAGATTTTACTTTATTTTAGCTGTCCAGGAATCACCAAGCAAAAGACTCCACACCTTTCATACAAATTGCTCTTTTAAAATACGATTTCAGGGGCCACATTTGGATTCCATCCGATGCATCATTTCATTCCTTGAGTGCTACTTTGGGGAAGGAAAACTACTCCTAGCAGATTTTGATGCTCGCTCCCCCAAAAGAACAAAAGCCTCCCATTTTCTGGGAGGGAGGAACCTTCTCGATATGAGTCTTCAACTACAGCAGCTGCCTGACGGACATGGATCCTAGGCCAGGGCGATGGTGTAATTAGGCAGAGAAATAACGGAAGCAGAGAAGCGTATAATGTGCTCATATTCATCGCCAGGACTTGTTTGCTTCAGGAAGTTCCATTGCATCAGGAGAGCAAAACTGTTCCATTTTGCTGTTGGGTTGGCTTCTGAAACCCAGGACAGCTCCAGTTCCTTTGGTGCATTGCCAGCTCTGGCTAGTTGCCCCCAAGGCCACCTGAATTTACAATGTAAATCACCTTGCAATTTATGGAAATGGTGTTCCTGGAAGCACAGGCCAACTGGACTTTATTGGAAGTGCTACGTGGCCAGTCTGGAGCTGGCGCTGGGAGATTGGTCCAGCTCAAGGATAGTTTTTATGATGACATGCAAACAGAGTGGCAACTTTGGGGGCTTCTCCTGAGACCGAGACTGAAGTCTAAAAGTACGGAGAACTGCAATATAGTGATCAAATCAAATCAAAACAGAGCAGGAAAAAAAGGCAAAGGGGTGGGTTTCAGCAGGTTCTGGCCAGTTCTGGAGAACCGGTAGGAGAAATTTTGAGTAGTTCGGAGAACCGATAGTAAAAATTCTGAGTGGCCCTGCCCCCATCTATTCTCTGCCTCTCAAGTCCCAGCTGATCGGGAAGAAATGGGGATTTTGCAGTAACCTTCCTCTGGAGTGGGGAGGGAATGGAGATTTTACAGTATCCTTCCCCTGCCATACCCACCAAGCCATGCCATGCCCACCAAGCCACACCCACAGAACCAGTAGTAAAAAAAATTGAAACCCACCACTGGTCAGAGAACACAGAAGGGGAAGGATGGGCTCCAAAGAGAATTGCACTGGCAATTGCTGTATCGCAGAAAGACCAGGCTTCCCGCTACTTGGCTAGGTAATTAGGGTAGAAAATCCTAAGTGCATAAACTGTTTGACATTGGAGCGAGGCAACACCTCAGCAAATGCGTATTCCTGAGCAAACATTTATACGGAGTGCTATAATTACTTTGAAATTAAGCACCTCTAACTCACATGCAGATTTCAGGCGTGCTGCTTGCAAGCTTTGCTCCCTCCAGAATAGAAGCACTATTTAGGGAAATGTTCCAGGCAGGGCCCCGGAGTCGGGAGCCTTATCTAGGCAAGCCCTCTGTTGGCAGGCAAGGCTGTGTGATCTTTAAAAGCAGGCTGACCTGCACACAGGAAGCCCTGTCAGATACAGTCAGTGCTTTGTTATTGTTATCAGACATTTAAATGTACAGATGTTTAAAGGGACTAACTAAGCTTGATCATCTGCCAGTGCCTCTGGTGGGTCCTCTTAATACAGATAATGGGAGGGCACAAATGTCAGCAAACACATTTTTGGAACCCGGCTTCATTTGGCTCCTGCAATACATTGTCTCCTTTTGTCCCTATTTAGGACAAAACAAAATAAACTTTTCAGTCTAAATAATGTTATAGGATATTGCTCAAATTGCCATTGCAGTTTTTGCTTTATACATTTGCCAGTGTTAGCAGTTTCTACTTATGAATCTGATTTGAAGCCCTGTGTGGCTTTTGAATTTCCAGGAAATTATGTGCATAGTTCTGAGAGCTTGCCAGTGAATAACCGAAATCAGTAAATAGCCTAAATCACACAGCGAACCATAAACTAAGTCCTATGCTTTAACCACTACACTATCCTGGTTTTTTTCAGAGTTCCTGTAGGGCACCAGACTGCCTATCCCTACAGTGCAGTTTACTTTAGAGAAATTGTGAATAACTTGTGGGCCCCACCTTCACATTTGTGGCCCAACACACTGAGGTCATGCCAATCATTGAGTGGCAAACAGCCCCATTTCAGCCATGTGATTTTGATAGGATGAGTTTGGCCTGTTTGTGGGGATTGGGGTGGTAGTAATTTGCCTTTCAGAGGCCCATTGAAAGACCCACTTTTAAATTCCCCCACATTCCCCTTCCAAATTAGTTGGAAAAATTCAGCCATGCTGTATAGCATTTTTGCAGCCAAACGTCTGGACACTTTTGCAGTCCCTAATCCTTTTAGAAGTTGCCCAGCCCTTATGGAATGAAACAATCTAAAAATGAGGAAAAGTTGAGGACTGACAAATTATGAGGATGTGATGTAGTCAAGAAGTAGTTGAAACCAGTATTCTTCCAAAATGCCATAATATAAGTTCTGGCCTTGTTAGGAAAATCTAAAAGAAATAGCTTGAAGAATACAGTTGAATGAAAACTATTTAGATAAAATGAGCTACCTGGTAGACAGGTACTGTAGAGCTGAGAGGTGCAGAGGTATCTTTGTCCACCAGAATAAAGTACTATGGTCCCCCCATAGGCACATACAACATTTCTTGAAAATGGAATAGACCAGCAAAACGGCTTGAATGTCAAGGTGAATTATTAGAAACGTATCAAAGGCCTTTAAATCAGGACAGCTTAGGTGAAGGAACCGGCTGGCCCAGCAAAAGTAAAGGCCAGGGATAGTCATTCTGAACTGGAGGAGCTTTTGCACGCTTAAGGGAGTTCCATCTAGATATGCCTGGCTTTGAAATCAAGTTGTGGGGCCAAGCTACTATCTAAATTTAGCTGTGTTCTAAGTTTTACTTCAGAACCAATATAATTCATCCCGGTTCTATCTAGGAAGAGCTGCCCCAAACAAGAGCAGGAGGAATGATTTTGGCAGAGCACACAGTCCCCTTTGCTCCATTTGCTCCAGTTCAAGGTCTCCTGTGCTGGGTACAGCTATTGTCTGCCTGTCTGTCCTTAGCTGAGTGCCCCTGCCAGGGAGGCAGCTTGCTTGCAAATTGCTGCTGTAATTAGCTGAGGGTTATCACTGCCAGCAAGACCATAAAGTGCCTGCAACGCTCATTAGAGCCCTTTAAAGGCTGTCATAAAAAAACAGGCAAATGTGGAATCCTGAGGTTAAGCAGCTCTAATTCCCCCACACGCTCAACACTTCACTGCTGATTTGCTGTCCCTGCACCTAGTGCTAAGTACTCCCTGCTTGGGTTAATTGGACAAGAGTGTGGTGGACAACCCTTGAAGCCTTTTACCCTTGGAACCATGGGCTTCAACCAGGGGTTCTGACAGGTTCTGGAGAACCGGTAGTGGAAATTTTGAGTAGTTCGGAGAACCAGCAAATACCACCTCTGGGGAGGGTGGGGAGGGAATGGGGATTTTGCAATATCCTTCCCCCAGGAATGGGGAGGGAATGGGGATTTTGCAGTATTCTTCCCCTGGAGTGGGGTGGAAATGTCACATACAAATGCCTAACACTGTGCACCCATGGCAGGGAAGGGTTAACACTATCCATCCCACCTAGTCCTTCCCTTGACCCCTCCTCACCTTGACTCCGCCTCCCAGGTATATAAGGTGTTGTCCAAGAGTCCAAACCACTCCAGATGTTTACCTGTAAGAGACAAGTATGATGTAAATAAATACCTTTTGAATCAAACTATTCTGCTTTGGAGTTATTGGGCTAGATCCTCGGAAACGCGTAACAGGAAATGGAGATTTTGCAGTATCCTTCCCCTGCCACGCCCACCAAGCCACACCACACCCACCAAGCCATGCCATGCCCACCAAGCCACACCACACCACGCCCACCAAACCACGCCCAGAACCGGTAGTAAAAAAATTTGAATTCCACCACTGGCTTCAACCCTTGATGCCCATGATTCAGTCTCCTCTGCAGTGGCTTTGCATGTCGCAAAACAGTTTTTCTTCCTCTCTCGCCCAGCAGATTCTTAAGACCACAACTCCTTCCATCCCCAACTACCTCACAGAGTGGTTACACTTGAATGTGTTTGGAGAGGACGAGGCTAGGGAAGGGTCCAGTAAGGTAAATCAATGAGACTGGCTCATTCGCTACCTCAGCAAGTGCTGGGAGTAGATGTTTCAAGTTTCCTGAGTCTAGGTAAGCTGAACTGAAGCATACGTTTTCTTCCAGAGAGTCTCACTTTGGTCAAGAGATAGTACTGTAGATGCATAATGCACATCTCACAGAATTATAGTCTGAACAAATTAAGCTGTTTACATGTCAGCCCCATTAAGTAGATCAGAACAGGAAATCATCTCCAAAGGAAGCCTAGAACTACTTTTCTTGAGATTGTCTATAATAACAAAACAAAAAAAAAATTGCAAATCAGCTTGTGCTGGATTTCCTCCTCCTCCTTCTGGTTCCTTGAATTAGGGACGCATCTTCCTAAACTGCTTCCAAATGTTATCTCATTCTGGACCTAAAAAATATATCAGCTCTAGCAGTGAAATCTACTTACCTTTGCTACTGGTTCAGGTGCTCTCCCGTGCTATGCGCTCCCGCGCTATGCATGTGTGTGCCTCTTCTGCGCATGCGCAGATGGTTAGAAAACAGGACATAATGATGTCCCAGCGGGTTGGCGGAGCATCCCACCGCTGGCGCTACTGGTTCAGTGAGCCAGATAGAACCGGGGGGGGGGGAGGGATTGGATTTTACTGCTGATCAGCCCCTTTTGCCTAAGTAACAGTTCCTGCATATCTGTGACAAGGTTCATCTTCCTTACTTTCTATATTACCTTTTTTGTCAAGTCTGGCTCGTAAACTGTTCTTAGTGTTCTGCATTAATAGCAGACCCATCCATAGTTTAATAGGAGCAAAGGCACAAATAGCTAGAAGAGGGGGGAAATCGATTTGCTGTGCAAAAGTAAGGGTTCACTTACTGAATCCCTTGAAATTTTGTAATATGTAAGGTCCAGAAATATAAAAGTGGTGTACAAGTTTGAGCTTGTCTGGACTTGGAAACTAAGTTGGGTCAAGTCTTTGGATGGCAGAACAGCAGCAAATTCCAGGCTCAAAAACAAATTTTTAAAAATGGTGGAAAGGAAGAGCAGATCATTTTCATATGTTATCAGGCAACTCCCATGTTACACCTCTCCTATGCGACTTGCATTGGTTGCCGGTTGCCCTCCGAGTGAGATTCAAGGTGCTGGTGATTACCTATAAGGCCCTATATGGCTTAGGCCCAGGATATTTGGGGGGCCATCTGAAGCCAGCAAGAGCTGCCCATCGCCCTGTGCGTTCCCACAGAGAGGGCATCCTCAGGGTGCCATCGGCCAGATAGTGTCGGCTGGCGACCCCCAGGGGGAGAGCTTTCTCTGTGGGCACACCTACCCTTTGGAATCAACTGCCCCTGGAGCTCCGGGTGGCCCCCGACCTCCGCTCTTTCTGTCACGACCTGAAAACGTGGCTGTTTCGTTTGGCTGGCCTGGACTGATGGGGTTTTAATTTTTAACTTGTTAGTCTTAATTGCACTTTTAACTGTTAAATTATGAGATTTGGATTTAATTTCTTTTTAACTTTTTCATTAGATGTTTTTTACTGTTGTGAGCTGCCCTGAGTCTGGCTGGAGATAGGGCGGCATATAAATCTCATTAATAATAATAATAATAAAGTGTATGGACATTTTGAAGAGAATAAGGAAAATGACATTCAAAGCAATATACAGGGGTGAGCTTCAAAAATTTTAGCAAGGGATTCACTGCCTGGTTGCTGGGTGGGCATGCCCATGGTGGGCGTGGCCTAGTCACATGATGGGGGGCATTTTTGCCCTCCCCGGTCTCCAGAGACTTTCCTTGAGGCTGCGGGAGAGGGAAAACGGAGGCCCTCTGGAGTTTCTGGCCTTCCCGAACTTCTGGTAGGCCCATTTTTCACCATCAATGAGCCTCTGTGCACGCCCTGCACAGCATCCAAAACGGGCCACGTGGGGATTCCTGGGAGAGGAGGGATGGGGTGGGTGGGGTCAGCCAGGAGTGGGATTTGGGGGTTCTCCGAACTGCACAGAATCTTAGCAAGAGGTTCTCCCGAACCCCTGCGAACTCCCAGCAGCCTACCCCTGGCAATATACCATAACAATTTTAACCTCCAAGCAAAAGGAGCTGGAACAGGTTTTAGGTTCAGAGAAATTAGATAATATTTGGAAGCAGTTTGGAAAGACACTGCCCTGAATCACTAGAGTGTAAGAAGAGAGAGAAGGTTCTTAACTTGCAAGATTTTATTATTATAACTAAGCTTATTTGATCTACACAATGGGGCTGACACTTTTCTCTGTAGTTATCAGTTAGATAAGCTTGATTCAAGGACATCTTTATCTTTTTATTCTCAATCTTTTTCAAGGAAAACAGCAAAGTTCATTTTGAATAAATAGAAAAGTTCATCCAGGTATAAAACATTCTACTGATTAGTCCTTAGGAGAGGCGGGTTTTAATTTTTTTTAAATCTTAATTTTGGATTAACTATCTTCCTCCCCATTCTTTGCAAATAAATTAATTATCTTGGGGTTTGTTGACTTTTTGGATAGGTGTCAATGGGTTGAATTTTGCACTATTGAGAAATTTAATTTTTTTGCTCTTTGCTTGGCATTTAAAGAAGAGGATCTGTGAGGATAAGCGAATGCAGCATGATGAAGATTAACTTAAATTGGTAAATATTTGGTGGAATGTGAGTGCTGCAATAAGGGAATTGTTTTCCCAATCTGGTTTGTCCAAATATAATTTCATGACTAGAGATAGCAGTATTTCTTGTGTGCAGATAGGCTATTTTTCCCTTGCCTGAAAAGAAGGAACACATTGCACATGTATGAAAGATGAAAGAAGAGACAGATCCATACATGCTGATTCATAATTATTGTAATTTAAGTAAAAGCATAATACAATTTACCATAATGGGGAAAATTGCTACATGATTGTGAACTTGCTCTGTTTGGCACTTCAGTACTAAATGGCAACTTAGCTGATTAGTAAAGTTGTCTTACAAGAAGATAACTCTTTGTACAGTATCAATGTGTAGGAGTGGGATGGTATTGGAATTAATCCTCTTGGGCAGGGAACAGTTGGCTTGGAGCTGATAACCATTGCCTGGGAAAAGGACCTTAGCTCAGAGAAAGATTATATGCTTTGTACGAGCTGAGATCTGTATGTTTTAGATTGGAGTTCAGTGATGGTAATATTGAAATCAGTGGTTTGATCTGAAATCAGTCACATTTTTATGTTCCACTTTGAATTTGGCATGCCATAAAATCAACAGCTGTTACATTAAGAACACACGATGTTAAATGCAGACATAAATATTGGAATACAACACAGAGTTTGTTTCCCCTTAGCAGGCCTAGCTTTTATTCAGCTGTTCCAAACTGGAGATATTTATTCCTGACATCTGTCAGTGAATAAATATAAATTATGTGGGTTTTTTTTTTCAAATGTTGCTGCGTTATGTATGATCTTCATCCAATCTCTTCAAGCTTTTCCCGGTTTAATCAATGATATGGGGTATGAATTAATAAGGGTATCCTTTCTGATCCCAAAGGACCAAGACCTTAGTAGGCTCTAGGCTCAATATCAAGATCTCTATTCCCAGCAGCATCTAAACTGCAAGGAAATATACTGGAATTGTTATTCCTATGCTCCCTGGGGAGCTGCTTTGTCTCTGCCCTGAAATTTTGGAGGGGCTTAAGAAGAATCAGAAGCCTAGCTAGCTTTGAACAGTTCACTTGTTTAACACCCACTTCATCCAACTGAAGTTTTTGAGTGCAGTTTTAATAAAGCAGCTCAGATCAGTTAGGATATTAAAAACAGAAATATTCTTGAAACTTTCAAGAAAGCTTAATAGTTTTGAAACTATTCAAAATAAATTTATTAGAGTCATACTGATGGTTCCAAAAAGTATTAAAAATACTCTCATACATGTAAACTCAGGCATAGTCTTATTGGATGCTACAGCATGGTTTCTAATAAACTCGTGGCTAAAGTTAATCCTATAGGTTTGGCCCCTTTAGTACTTATTATTTATTTGTTAAATTTTTATACTGCCCTTCTCCCGAAGGACTAAGGGTGGTGTACAGCCAAAATAAAAACCAACAATATAAAAGTTAAAAACAATTTAAAATTATTAAATAGTTTGGCCAATCATCTAAAATAAAATAACCCATTCCCATAAAATTTTAGGCCAGCTCTGCTTGATGGAATAGTAGCGTTTTAAGGGCGCTGCGAAAGGTATGGAGGTCGGAAATCCGACCAATCTCCGGGGGCAGCTCATTCCAGAGGGCAGGTGCCCCCACAGAGAAGGCTCTCCCCCTGGAGGTCGCCAGTTGACATTGTCTAACCAACGGCACCCTGAGGAGACCCTCTCTGTGGGAGCGTACTGGTTGGTGGGAGGCTATCGGAGGCAGAAGGCGGTCTCGTAAATATCCAGGTCCTATGCCATGGAGCGCTTTAAAGGTGGCAACCAACACCTTGAATCGCACCCGGAAGACCACTGGGAGCCAGTGCAGCTCGCACAGGAACGGTGTTACATGGGAGCACCGAGTCGCCCCCATAATCACCCGTGCGGCCGCATTCTGGACCAGCTGGAGCCTCCGGGTGCTCTTCAAGGGGAGCCCCATGTAGAGAGCATTACAGTAGTCCAGACGGGACTACGCTTAGTACTATGGGACTATGCGAGGGGTGGCATATAAATTTAATAATATTTAATAATTTAGTAAACTTAATAAATAAAATAAAAATGGCTAAAGAAATCTCTAGATAAAATTCACTTATTCGACTTCTCTATGGAAAATGTATGCTCATTAGGTTTGACCAATGCAAGAATTGCCCTCAAACTATGAATTTGGGATCTAGATTACCAAACAAGTTATTATATCTCATTATTTACCAGATTCTACCAAAAGAGTTTGCTCCAGCCTCTTATTTATCATCCATGTAATTCTAAAATTTCATATAGCCTTCACTTTTAGCGAGACTGGATTCATTGTCTTTAGTCCTTTTGGGATGTTTTTAAGAATACTCCCATGTCTCTTCAATTATGTCCATGTGGTAACAGCTCAATGGGAGCTCTGCTGCTCTGTATACGTTACTCTGCTCTGTGTATAAGGACTCTTGTCTGTCATGAAAGTCTGTCTAGACTTTCATTTATCCAGTCTTAAAATTTTCAAGCAGGAAGAGTGATTTCTACTTAGTAGTATTTCTTATGGACAAGGACTCAAAAATATCCTCTCAAATCCTCCAGTTTTGTGTTATCATCTATACAATATGTTGCACCATTAATTACGTTTAAATACCCATTTATTCCACAATTTTTATTATATTTATTTTATTATATATGTTCTTATTTTTAGATCCTATTTATTCATTGATTTCTGTTTTATATATGTACGTACACGTTTATCTGCAATAGTTCTACTATTAGATATTTTACTGTCTGGTCTTAATGCTATAATACACTGTTTTGATTCATTCACTGTTTTGATTTGAAACATTGGAAGATCTTAAGAGCAAAACTTAGTTCATACTTTGGCTAGGTTTGTACAGTCCAATTGTTTAATATTCACACAACTGAAATGTTTGTGTACAGTTTTAATAAAGCTGCTCAGATCATTTGGGATATAAAAACAAATCTGATATAAGACAAATGTTGGAAAGTATGAATTGCATAACAACATAGAACAAAATATAGTTTTCTTATTTCAAGGCAGTCATTAGCATTCAGAATTCTGGAAATACTTTTCTTTATTTTTCCTGAAAAAATGCCAACCAGAGTTACTCTTTTGAGATTAATCATCCAAGATCATTTATACATTTTATACATACATTCTACATTTTATACATAGATCTTTACAGATAGCAGATCTTTCTCCTCACTCCTTGTCCTCCTCCTCTTCCTCCAAAAAATATCTCCCAAATGAAGCATTTGGAGAAAAAAGTCTGAGCTTAACTGTTGGATGTTATTGCTTTCCTTTAAATATTTCCTGCCTTCTCCATTTCTTTGAGTTTCCAAGTTCACAATTGCTCTGCTAAGTTTTATCTCTGGAATTCTGCAGGCAAAACAAGTGGAATGCAGGTTGAGTTGCCAGTAGAGAAAGAATGAAATTCACTCATAATTTAGATCACAGTTTTGCTTTAAACCACAATATGACTGGTTTTCACTTATCTTAATGATTGAACCTTATCTTTAGGGGTTGTAATTAATAATTTAACATAAATTATGGTTTATTCAACAAATCATGGCTGAGCAAACCATAGCTAAGCACAGGAAGTGAACTTAATCTTGCTCTCTTCCCTCAGTAAGATTAACCCAGTATGTGTAGTAGCAGTTACAATGCAGGATTTGGAAGTCAAAAGTTCAAATAACTCTTAAAATTTGAAACAGAGCTGAATGAGTGGCCGCAATTAAGTATTTTGAAGGTTATATATTCCTGGTCCTAAAAATAAACTTTGGATTACTCTGTATCATATATCTTCATGCATAAAGGTTTGTCCACTTTAAAATCCACAAATATTCTTTTCAATCTGGACTATTATTTTTGTGTCCTTAATAGATACTGAGGTTAGAACCCACAAAGAAAAAAATGTTCTAGATGACCAGAAAACTTAGGTTACTAAAAATCCTCCAACAGTGGCCTCTTTGAGATATCACTATTGCCTGCTTGCCTCTATAAATGCCATTGCATATCCAAGATACATATATATGACATCTATGGAGGTGTGAGGGGATGAATTGTTTCTGGTGACTCCTTTAACTACACTTTTCTGCAGACTAGGAAAAAGGCATTATTTTGTTAAAAGTAGCAGGCTAGGGCTTGAAGATTTAACAAATGCTCTTAAATGTGTTGGGTGTCAGCACACATCATTCCTAGCCAACACTGGATGAAGGAAGCTGAATCTAACTTATCTGGAAGCAATCACTTGGGACAGGCCGTCTCCCTGAAATCTTATGCTGAACATTATCCAATCTATCAACAGGACAGGTAGTAAGAGCAGGAATCTGGACAATTAATAAGAATAAATTATTTATTTGTTCTGGAACATATGAAATAGTACAGCAGCAGCCCTGGAGCCTTCATGCCAAGGTGAATTAAACACTGTGCCAAGATGCTACGGCTCTGTTTATGGGACACGCAAAGCCAAGATTTGCTCAACCCTGAGTTTCAGAATGAGCCGCGATGGAGGAGGTTTGCACAGACCACTAAGAGACAAACAGGCTAACCTCTTTTCTGGGTGTTGCATTGCATGAATTCAACATACAACCCAGCAGAAGAATACATTTAGTTATTCTCTCACACATTCCTTTCTAGAGGAAAGAGAAAGAGAGGGAGAGAGGCGGGAACATCTTCCTATTTGTTGAAGGACAGGAAATCACCTGATAGCTGGTCAGGCTATTTGCCCATAGGGGCCCTTCCTGCAGCTGGCAGCAACTCTGCAGGGACTGAAAGTTAGTATTTAGCATCACTTGGTACCCGTTTGCTTTCCTACTTTGAAATGCTACAGACTCAGTTGGGTTTTTCTACATGAAAACAGATGTCTTGTCACTGGGCTGTGGCCCCTTCTTTTCTAAAAGAGCAGCCCCTGAGGAGGCCCATGGGGTTCTCTTTTCAAAGCCTTTTGGTCCTTCCTCCTACAGAGTTAAAGTATCCTTGGGTCGGTAGAAGATGATACGTCAGCCTGTTTGCTGTCCCTATTGCCGGTCCCCACGCTTCTTCCACAGCCTCTGTTTCAAACCCCTGCAGTCCCTTCACTTCCCTGCAAATAACAAAAAACCTATCCTAACAGATTTCACATACATTGAAACTACTCTAGGATAGGATAGGATAGGATAGGATAGGATAGGATAGGATAGGATAGGATAGGATAGGATAGACTAGACTAGACTAGACTAGACTAGACTAGACTAGACTAGACTAGACTAGACTAGACTAGACTAGAATAGAATAGAATAGAATAGAATAGACAGAGTTGGAACGGTTCTTGGAGGTCTTCTAGTCCAACCCCCTGCCTAGGCAGGAAAACCTATACCCGTGATGGCGAACCTATGGCACGCATGCCACAGGTGGCATGCGGAGCCATATCTGAGGGCACGCGAGTGTTGCCCTAGCTCAGCTCCAGCACGCATGTGCGTGCTGGCCAGCTGATTTTCAGGCCTTCCGGGCCCACCAGAAGTCAGGAAATGGGCTTTTTCCAGCCTCCGGAGGGCCTCCGGGAGGGTGAGGAAGGCTGTTTTCACCCTCCCCAGGCTCCTAGAAAGCCTTTGGAACCTGGGGAGAGTGAAAAACAGGCCAACGGTGCCATCACATGCCAAAAGCGGGGGGAGTGCAGGGGGAGCACGTGCACATTCGTGGGAGGGCAGGGCATGGGGGTCATTGAATTATGGGTGCGCGCACAATTCCCCCGTGCTCCCCCCGCTTTTGGCACGCGACAGCAAAAAGGTTAGCCATCACTGCCCTATACCATTTCAGACAAATGGATGTCCTGGCTTAAGATGAAAATGTTACTAGTCTCTCAGTGGGGCAGTTCAGGATGACAGTACCCAGTTTTCCTGAGGAGTTGGGCTATGACAAAGGTGACACCACATGAATAATGAATGCAAAAAAAAAAAAAAAAAGACCAGAGCATCCCTGTCTTAGTTACCCTGTTTTCCCAAAAATAAGACCTATCCCAAAAATAAGCCCTAGCTTGTTTTATGTGTGTGCCTAATATAAGCCCTACCTCCAAAATAAGCTCTGCTTAAGAGCCTGTGTAGCCGGCCACCTTCCCATTCCGTCTGGTTGCTCACGGTGCACGACTATGAGGCAAGGCGGGGGATGGAGCTGCCACACACACCCCGCACCAGCTTCAGGGCCCCCGCAGTCAGTCCATCCACACCCTGACACCTGCCTTGCAGCAGCAGCACCAGCAGCCATGTGCATCACAGCCCATATGGCCGCCGACCCACTTCTTCTGCTTGCTTGCGGCTGCAATGGAGCAGGAGGCTAAGTGGTGTGTTGGTGCCGCGGCCACGAAGCAGGTGTCAAAGGTGTGGATAGCCTGACTGCAGGGACCCTGAGGTAAGCCGTGTGGGGTGCATGGGGCAATTCCACCAACCCTGCCTCACCTCGTGGCCCTGGCATTGGTGCATCGCTCAACTTCCTGCTCTGTTGTGGCCATGCGAAAGCAGAAGTGGGCCGGTAGCCATGCAGGGTCCTGCTGGATGGGGCTGCCAGAGCCGCTGCTGCGAGATGGGCATGGGTGGTCTGGCTGTGGGGCCCCTGAGGTAAGCCGGTGTGGGGTGAGTGGGGCAGCTTCCTCCCGCCTCGCAATGGCAGCATTGGTGCACGACACGGTCTCCTACCCTGCTGTGAGCAAGCAGAAGTGGGCCTCCTATACATGGGGAAAAAAAGGCACCCCCAAAAATATGCCCTAGTACTTATTTTGGGGCCCAAAAGAAAATAAGACCTGGTCTTACCGGAAACATAGGTATGTGCAAGTATTGAAAACATCTTTGCCCTTTCATCAATTGCCACCTAATTCCCAAAAAAATTTCAGTGATCATTCAAGTATTTCTGCTTCATGTTACATGTGCACACTCCTCTTTCCACTGTGCATTTGTTTATTTATACCGCATTTCTGTCCCTGAGCATGTTTCTATTGCCATGGCTTAATTTACCAGAGAATGAGAAAACAGCAGCAGGGGTGCTTTTTCTGGAGATTCCTATAAGACAACCTTCTCTCTCTACTTGGGCCTCCCTCAATTTTCAATCATAGCCCTGCTGGCTGGGGAATTAGAGGAAGACCACACCTCCGGAGGGCAGCCATGTTGGAAAAGAGTGTCAAACGTTTTGGCCTTCTGAAGTTATGCTTAGGTTAGGAATTAAACAACCACCTTCTAACAGAAGAGAGTTTGGGTGATTATTGTACAGTGGGAGAAAAGTACTTCTTGGTTTATGTGCCTTAAATATATGTAGCTCTCTCATATTTGCATTGATTGGTAGATTCTTTATTTTCATTCTCATCAATTGGGGTACAATCTCAAGGAAGCAAGACATCCCCAAACCAAACACAATGTTTTTGCTGTGGTCTAACCGGTGCTGCTTAGTAGAATGAGCAGAATGAGTAATGTGGAGAAGATATTTTGGAGATTCAAATTCAAAAGGTAACGGTATATGGCAATAACTATTTATAAACCTGTATATAGATGTGAGGATTACTACAGTAGGATTTGTATCATAGATCTGATGGAATCAAGGGTGATAATATTTGTGCCTAGGATCTCAGAGCAAGCTTGATTTTATCAACATACAAGGAAGTTTTAAATGAACAGGATGCACACAAAAGCTACAGTTTGAATGTTCTTCAGCTATTTTCCTTTTTTCTGTGAGTACCAAGGAAGGAGAAATGACTGCTCTTCCATTCCCCAACCATGATGTAACCCAACCATGCAAATGAGGAATTTATTTATTTATTTGGATTGGATACATAAAATAGATACAAATAGAGGAAACATTAGGACAGGGATGGTAGGCACACTGGTGCTCTTATGCACTTATGGAGCTGACAGCAAAAAACCAGGAGGGAGCAATATATACTCTTTCATAGTATGATATGGCTTAATATGATATGTTGTATGATATGTTTTGGGCTGCAACTTCCATGAAGTGCAGTCAGAGCAAAGACAAGGGATAGTGAGAGTTGTAGTCTTGATTTTTTAACAAGGACTGAATAATTGTTAAGTTTTAAAGCAATGTTTGAATCCAGCAATAGTTTTGTATGTCTAAAAGCACCATTGCAGACTTGCATTCAGTTAAACTCAGTTGTTAAACTCAGACTTCAGGCTTGGCCTGGAAAGAGTTGGAATTAACAGCCTAATGATGCTCGAATTTTCCCCAGTGTGTCTTTTCTGAAACTTGGTGAAGCTAACCTCGAAGACCTGGTCCTTCCCAATGGTTTGTCCTGAAAAGCCAAACAAAGCTGGTTAGAGTTGCTGTAGGTCTCTTTACTACTCAGGGAATACAAGAGGAATAACCATGCCCTGGTGTTTGCTGAGGGGCTGTGGGAGGAGAACATCTTAAGCAGGGTGGAATTTGTTTGATTTGGTAGCTTAGAGTAAACAGCTAGGGTGGGGGAAGGAGAGGGAGATGGGAAGGGAAGGGAAGGCAAAGGCCAGAGAGGCTTACACAGAAGAGCTCTTTAAGATCTTTCTCACTTGTATTATTGATCCTTTTTCTGTTGGGATGGAGATGAGGATGCAGAGCATGTGATGGAATGTGATGGAATGCGGGGCCCAATGGATAATCCAATAGGAATGAGGTTTAATTGGTAGTCCTTCAGTAGTTCTGTTTAAAAAATGGATTCCCCAATTGGGGAGGGAGGAGAGGGGGCGAAGTGGAGCCATTCGGCAGGACGACTGAGCCAATACAAGCCTCCTGCTGGGAAAGAATCTTCTCTGTGTTTCTGAAGTGTGTTGTCCAGTGATTATTATTTTTTTAAATTAAAGCCAGCTGCCTCAGGAAGCTGCGGTTTTGAGTGGAGAAGCAAGACTTCTTAACTTGTTTTGACAACAAATACATACCTGAAATATGTGTATTTACAAGTGTGCAGTTACAAGTGTGTGTGCTTGACTGTATGTGTGTGTGGGTGTGGAGGGGAAGATAATGAATAGGGTTTTGAATAATGAACATCTGGGAAATGGGATAAGAAGTACCTGCCCCAAGCCATTATTATTTTTTCAATAATCATGTCATTTCCTGAGGCTGCTTTATAATTTTAAAATAATCCCAACTTTAAATATGTTTAAATTTGTTGGTAATACGTCATGTTGCCTTTGCTTTTCAGTGGAAGTTCATCAATGTAAGTTAGGATCCATACAACTTGAATGAAAAACTTTCCTTGTGCAATTTATGTTTCCATCATCACCATTCCAAGAGCAAATTCTAAAATCACAGATACACTCTCAAAGACTGCACTGTTAAAAGGTAAAAATGTGGTTCTCTCCTCTGATTCCATCACATACTAGCTCCTGTGTCTTAACAGGAATATTGGGTGCAGTATTATAAAATTTTGATTAGTATGAGGAAGGCATTTGCTCTGTAGTCTAGTAATTATTGCAGTAATCCTTCCTTCCTTCCTTCCTTCCTTCCTTCCTTCCTTCCTTCCTTCCTATCATCATCATCATCATCATCATCATCATCATCATCATCATCATCATCATTGAGGAAGGCTCTACAATAACTACTGGGGATAGAAACCATGCTGAAGCCATCCTACCATTGTTTTCCTATTAGAAAAAGTTGGAAAATGATCAGAAAACAGTAAAATACATCCCAAATTTCCCGTTTGCTGATTCTTGCTGAACATAAGTGTTTAATGAGCACTTTGTTCCTATTCCCAAGCAGTATCCTAGAACACAAAATTGTTTTCATGCATTGTGATGTCATCATGGTGCAACCCTGAGCTTACCAACCTGTGAGTTAATAGCCTACATCTTACATCAATAGCTTTTTTTCAAACCTGGAGCCAAGACAGTGAAACATCAGAAAATGAGGAATTGAAAGCCGAAGGCAAGACAGCCCCTTTGCCATTAACTACCTGGTTCCCAAAGTGTTGGGGTAAAACAGAAGAAGATGTAAACTGATTGCGGCTAACACCTCCCCTGTTCTGTCTGTGGAACTGTAACCAAAACTAGTGTTAGAGGACCAAAAACAGCATCATTGGTTGATTTTGTGTTTCCCCTACTTTTTTTTTTTTTAAACCCTTTTGGTCTATGCAGAAAGCAGCAGATGTGCCAGTCATTGCCCTAAGTCAGCACTCTGACCTCAGCAGAGCAAAGGGCAGGCAGCTGCTTGGGCAAGTGGATGGGGTCAGAATGGGGTGGGAGAGTGGGAAGCACCTCAATGCTTAAGGCTGGTTGGCTGGCTGGCTTCTGAAGTTTGTAGGACTTAGAAGGCAGTGGGCCACTCAAGAGAGCTATGCGAGGCCTAGCCTGCCACCAGCTGTGCTGTCCAGCTAGAATAACAGTAGGTTTGGAAAAGACCCACAGAAAAAAAGATGCTTCGGAATTGTTCTCAGTCCTGCAGGAGCTCCCTACATAACACTGGGTATGAGTCCTTTCTTCTCGGACTGAGCTGCCTCTTCCCCAAAGGTCTTCCTCCGAATGCCTCTGAGAACAAAGGGCCTAGCAGAGAGGACTGGCCACTCCACAAAATGAAATCCCAGAATGCATTGCTTAATGCAATAAGCCACAGGCCCTGCTTGCAAACAGAGAATAAAGTAGATCAGATCCGGGTAAATGCTTGTTAAAGCTTGTCCTTCTGGTCCGGTCAAAGCACAATGCCTTTGGAGAGAAAGGACAAGCTGCACCCATCCTCTACAAAGGAGAATCACACCACTTTGTTAAACATTAATCAAGTCCCACCGATCTCAGCCTACTCTATTCATTGGCTCCAGTAGGCTCTCTTTTTCTTTACTCTGGAGTAGGTTTTTCCAAGCAGAAGGCCCGATGGTCACAAAGTCTTTGTATGCACTTGGAAAAAAGAAAAGGCAGCACTGTTTGTCGGGAAAAGAGAGAAAACAATATGTATATTTCCATGGGAGCATAGCTTTACTTAGGGCAAAACTTCATGAGTAACTTTCTCCAGCAGCAGGAGAAAAAAACAAAACACCCTCTTTAAATGAAAGCTGTGGGATAAAATTTCTCAGTGTCTCTTTTTAAAGAGAAATGCTGAACAAGCATTTAGCGTGGGAGACTGTGCCCATGGCCTATAATTGGACTGACTCACCATTAAAATATATGTAAGCTTTAGCTACACTATCAGTCTTCAGAATAAAAATAAAATTAAGTAATATTAGATGTTGGCTGTGGTCAGTTGGACCAATCTGTAGGTTCTGAATTAGATGACCAACTGGAATATTCATAACTTCTTTTTCCCTCCCACCAATTTTTCCTGCATATTATTGTGGAACCTAGGAAAGCTAATTTTTACAGATGCTGAAAACAAAAGTTTTAAACTACAGCAATTTGCCTATAAACATAGGAGCAGGATCCATTGAAATCAGTAGCTTAGCATCATAGTATATAGAAGTAGGAAGGGATCTTAGAAGCCATCTAGTCCAACTCCATGATCACTACCCAAATCCATTAAAACATTACTAAGAAATAGCCATCCAGGGACATTTCAAAATCACCAACAAATTGGCATCTAACTACTTAGCAACTTTCAAGAAATCCAACCCACCCCCATATATTTCATTTCTATCTTATTTCTAATTTTTATTTGTTGGTCCTTATCCTGCTTTCATTTTCAACAGAGAATAGGCTTACCTTAGAATGTAACAACCTTTTATATATTTGCTATCACAGTCCCCTCTGTGGCAACTAAGCATGCTTAGATTCCATAGGACTTGATCTCCAGACCTTCTGTCATTTTGGTAGCTCTCCTCTGAACTCTTCTCCATGTCTAGGAATTCCCCAGAAATGTTCAAAGTTCACAGCAGTTCTGATATCTGCCAGCTCCTTCAGCATTTTGAGATTCATTGTACTCTGGAGATGTGAATTCATTTAGAGTAGCAAGATGGGTTTTTATTTTTAACATTCCTAGATCATTCCTCAGTCATATTACGGAATGCATACATTCGTCTTCTGAGAGAAGAGATGCTACCAAAAGATAATAAGCAATTTTGCTTTCTCTCTTCTTTTATATTATGTTTCCAGCTGCTATGCACAGCACAGCAACAGCCTCCTTTACTCTTCTTTTACCTTGCAAACCCTTTATTGTACCTTGCTTTCCTCACTTCATTCATGTGCTATCTTCCCAATTCCAATTTGCATTCCGCCTTATTTACAAGGCCCTGCTTTGGTTTACAATACACACATCTCCTTTTTTACTCCAAAGCTTTTCACTGAGTTTGCTATTAAAGGTTTCCTAAAGCTTTGCCCATTTTTCTTCCTCATAAAGATTATTTGGGCCAAATCTTCCAGAATTTCCTTTTTCAGTTCCAGGGGTGTCAAACTGAAGGCCTGCGGGCTGGATCTGGCCTGCAGGGTGCTTAAATCCGGTCCACAGGGCCGCCCTAAAAATAGGAAAGGACCGGCCCGTGGTTGCCTCTGGCAGCCAAAATGGGGTGCCTGGATGGCCTCCTGCAGCACTCTGCTGGCCAAAACAAGGTGCATGGGGGCCATCTCCCCCTCCCCTGGCAGGGCCACAAAGGAGAACTACAATGCTGATCAGGCCCTTGAAGAAATCCAGTTTGACACCCCTTGACTCTTTTCCATTCAACTTCAGGTTTTAGCATCTTTTAGCAAGATTCACCATGGTGTAAGAATCTAAATCTTTCCTGATTGCACCACCTTCTTAATCATTTGTTTACTTCCGGTTTCCCATTTGTCCTTCTTGTCCCTTGATCATCAACCGGTTCAGTGGGCGTGGCTAGGTGGGGGCATGTGACTGAGTGGGCATGGCCAACTTGACGTCACTCACACTCATGCCCACTCAGTCACATGACCCCCCCCACCCATACCCACAGGAAAAGGTAGGAAAATTTTTGGAATTTCCACCTATCTATCCCTGCCCTCCCTTCGCCAGTCATCCCTGTTTCCCCTCCTTTATCGGCCCCAGCCCTAGCCCTGCTTCATCCTCCACCACCGCCTCTTTGTTCTGGCTGCTTACCGTCTGTGGCGGCTGGTGCAGAGTCCGAAAGGCAAACTGACCAGAGTTTTCGGCGGCCCCCAGCCAGTTGCCGCTGCTGGAAAGCAGCTGGCAAAGACGCTTCCCAAGCTTGGCTGGCCTCAGGCCACCGAAAAGTACCGCAGGTCATGGAAAATGCTGCTTCTGTCGCTACCATGTTCTTCGCACCTGCGCATCCCATTGGACTTGTAAGGTAATGGGATGCACGTGCACGAAGAACCTGGCAGCGACAAACATGGCGGGCACGGCGAGCAAGCAGCGACTGGAGGACCGGTTCAGGGGTGTGGCCAGCTGACCATTACTACTGGTTCTGTGACCTTGGCCAAATTTCCACCAACGGTTCGCGCGAACCGGTGTGAACCAGCTGAATAACACCTCTGCCGTACTTGTAAGCTTTTGAAGTATTTGTTCTCTTCCAGCAGTTTCATTTGCTCCTGACTGATTAAGCAGGAATGAATAGAAATCAGTTAGTTTGATGAGCCATGATAATCCTTCTATCATATCTTGAATATGTGCATCAGGAAAATGGAGATATCTTTGTTATCATAAGTTGTCTACAGTTCTGTTTTATGATAATGCAGCTCATGTAACTGCCTTCTTTTCCTCCCCTCCTCAATGGAGAAATTTAGTTTTTCCAATGGAGTTGAGAACCTTGTCCATTGTTCTGGAGAGGTTGTTATGATATTTCTGGCTACTGAAGTTTATGATTCATATCCAGAGCTTCAAATCACTTGGTCAGCTCCGGTGGCCTCCTGCTCCATCGACTCTTTTTTGCTAGAAAAAGCTATCAAAAACTCACTTCTCTCACTGGATATTTTATTCCTTTAGAGGCATTTCCTGATTCTTCTGCTCTTCAATAACTTCCTATATGCCATATCTTCCTCGAAGGTTTAATTCTGCTGACTTTCATGGAGTCCTTTTTGTATGATAATTTTGCGCTGTTTGCTTTCTCTGATGAGTGTTAAACAGGGCCTTCGATAAGCTAACAGTCAAACATGACACACAGAGAAATCACCATTGCTGTTCCCCCAGTGTCCATCCATTTGGCAGGGCCTAGTGTCTTCTTCCTTCTGTAAACAATCTTACAAAACTCCCTGACCCTATTTGTGAACTTAGGTTAAGACCTCCCAAGTGCCTGTTCTATTTTTAAAGAGAGCAAGTTTATTTTTGAATAACTGAGAAAGGGGATAAAACTTAATGAGAGAGAGAGCATGTGTTATACATGCAAAAGGTTTCTGACATTTCCCAGTAGGATGAGGGAAGATCCCATCTGAAGAATTCTGATGAAGCATAGACAACACTGAGCTAGATGGACCAATGTTCTGATCTGATATAGCAGCATTTCTCAACCTTGGTGACTTGAAGATGGCTGGCTGGGGGATTCTGGGAGTTGAAGTCCACCCATCTTCAAGTCACCAAGGTTGAGAAATGCTGCGGTATATAGCATAAGGCAGGTTGATATGCCTCAAATCATATGTCATCAAGCTTTCTCCATACCCATTTCTAAAAGGGATCTTAATGCCTGTCCTACTGTAACAGACAGGGGCGGGTTTAAAAACCCATCACTACCGGTTCGCGCACATGTGTGCACTTGCGCATGTGTGCTTGCGTGTGACACTTCTGTGCATGCGCAGAAGCATCCAGGCGGGCGGACAGAGCCTGCCGCTGCTGCTACCAGTTCGCCCGATCCGATGCAAACTGGTAGCAACCCACCACTGATAACAGATATGAATCAGACTCTTCAGATGGTAAAATAAACTAAGGACTTTCTTCCTGGCTTCAGCAAAATGCAATCCAACATAGTAAGCAGTGGTGGGTTTCAAATTTTTTTACTACCGGTTCTGTGGGTGTGGCGTGGTGGGCGTGATATGGTGGGCATGGCAGGGGAAGGATACTGTAAAATCTCTATTCCCTCCCCACTCCAGGGGAAGGATACTGTAAAATCTCCATTCTGTCCCCAATCCAGGGAAGGTTACTGCAAAATCCCCATTTTCTCCTGATCAGCTGGGACTTGGGAGGCAGAGAATAGATGGGGGCGGGGCCAGTCAGCGGTGGTATTTACTGGTTCTCCAAACTACTCAAAATTTCTGCTACCAGTTCTCCAGAACTGATCAGAACCTGCTGAAACCCACCTCTGATAGTAAAGGCATCTGGGATTGTACAGCAGATGTGAAGGGCAGCTGCACAGGGACATGGAAAGGCACAACAATATCAAGAAGTGCAAAATTTGCACCTCAACGTGCTCCACTACACCATTTTGCCTTCGAAACTAAAACACTGCATGTCTCTGGAGATTCTCAGTCATCCAGGTCCTATCCTTCCATCTCCCCACCATCACAACTGATGAAGCTTCTTGGATGAGAGGCAAAATGTTTTCTTCTTCTTCCTCAAGGAAAAAAAACCAGTCCAGTTGCCTTTTGAAAAATCACCTTTGAGATAAAACACTGCACAGCTCCCCTAAATCTGTCCTCCAACTGTCCCAGCTCTTTCCATATAGTGACCTCACTAGCCGAACCACTATGATCCTTGACTGCTTGATATTATAAGGTGAGTTTCGGCCAAATTGGATTTCTTGTAAGGTAAGCCCAATTACTGTGGATCCTTCATTGTTGTGGACAACTCAATTGCATCAGTTGATGGATTTGGCTTTTCAGTGGACCTCAGAGGTGCTTCAAAATTGAAGGTTTTCCCCAATCCTTCATGCAACCCATTGAAGAAAATAAGATGGAATAGCTGTACAATCTCTTCGGGCTGAAAGCATCTCTAGATCAAACCAGCTGCCTCTGTGCCCTTGCATGCTACAGTTTGTAAACTGCACTGTTAACTGCCTGCCGCATCAGCAGCCAAGCTCTTCCAAAGGATAATTGGGGCCTGTATACTACTGCTGCTCCCAACGCACTGCCAATTCAGGAGGGGAAACGAAGGGAGCACAGATATTTGCTCCAGGAAGCCAAAACACAAGCCAGCATCTTTCCATTACAATTGCCTGTTCTGTCAGCCTGTGGCTGGCGTAGTTTCTGACTGAAGGAGGATCAGAGTCTTCCTGCAGGGAGCTGCCAGCAGGCCCTGCTTGTCTCTCTCCCATCCTGGATCCAAGTGGCTCTCAGCAGGCGTGCCCCTCCTCCGCCCCCCATCCAATTATAACCAGCTTTCTAATCATTTGTTTGGAGTCAGAGCCAGGCGCCTGTGGCTGAGCTCAAGGGTGGGAGAGAAGAGGGCCGCCAGGGGAATCGGGGTTGCTTTCCTCTTTTCTTTTTTGTTTTCTCTTTTTTCTTTTTTCTTTTTTCTTTTTCTTCCCTTTTCTTTTCTTTTTTTTTTTTCTGGATTGCTGCTGCTGTGATGATGGTGGCAGTGGCTCCAGTTGCTATTGCAGCAGAGAGAGTGGTCAAAGTCTTTGATGCCCATTCTTGTACCTCTTGCCCAGTCTTTAGATGGATTGTGATGACTCTGCTGGGGTAGAAAGGAGGGAGGTAGGTTCCATCTGGGAGTGAAGGGGGTGAACTTTAGGTCAGTCAACTCTGATAACATGCTACTTGTAGGTTGGGTTTGCACTGTATACTAAACCCTAAACCTGAGTTAGGGATACCCCATTTCTGTGTTTTCAAGTGAATACTGTAGTGTAATTATCTTTTGGCTACTGATCATGCTTTGGTTCAAACAGCATGCTAAAGCAACGGCTGGGTTCCCATGTAGCCTCAATTTAGCCTACTCTAGCACATTGTACAAATCTACGGTAGTTTTAGAGGTAGCATCTCACTCACTGGGCCCTCTGGGTTCCCTGCCTTACTGAGATTTCTTTTTGTGACAGAGGATTTCTATTGGGCTCCCGCAGACCAGTTTTTAGAGACATCAGAAACTGAAATCGGTAAGGCACATTGTATGATTTGAATCTCCCTTAGTTAAGGATTAGGTAAGGGATAAGTAAGAACTGGATATCATACTCCGTTAATATGATTATTAGGCTGCTCTTCCCTGCACTTAAATTGCATAATCCACTGGAGAGCATACCCTTACAATCAAAAGATGGATGAAACAAATGGCATGCCTTTGAAGTTGCCAGCATTTTATCAGCTTCCTTTTCTAGACAGTTTCCACTCTGGTCTGCAAACAATAGCAAGCAGTCTTTTACGTGGAGTTTATAAAAAGCATTTAATCGCTGATTTCTGCAAAATTTAGCGGGCTTGAGTAAATAGGTTTCCATTCTGAAATGTTTCCTTTAAATTTAGAATGGAAGGTAGGGTTGCTAAATATAATTAAAACAGGGGTTCCCAATTCCCGTCCATGGACCAGCACCGGTCCATGGCATGCCAGAAACCAGGCCGCACAAACAAGCGAAACCCCATCCACAGGATGCAGGCAGTACATGAAAGCAGGCCCCCTCCGGTCCACGGAAAAACCTCTCTCTACAAAACTGGTCCCTGGTGCCCAAAAGGTTGTGGGCCACTGCTATAAAACACTTGAGAATATATGAATTTTTAGCAACTGTTTCAAGTGAGTAAAGATTGGGGGGAATAAGGTCCTCTTGGTTGTTTATACATAAATGTGTGAGGAAAGCTTATGATGATGCTAGAAGTATGCATTGATCGGGGATGCAAATGTGTTTGCACTTTTGTTTGCAATGAATCCTAGGTACAGTGTACGATGCAACCAAGGGGAGGGATCATGAAAATTAGTACATTAAAGTTTATGGTATTTTTGTTTAATGAGGAAATAGAGTGAAAAATTTGCAAGTTATACATAAATAATAAAAAATAGTCAAAATAATTAAATGTGTATATCCTGATAGATGCTTAAAGATGGGGAAACAGATGAAGAAATTTTAATTTTATTTATGGCTGTCACAATATCCCACAGTCATGTGATTATTGACATTTGCAACCTTTCCTGCTGGCTTCTGACTAGGATACTCAATGGGGAAGCCAGCAGGAGGTCAAAATTGTGGTTATGTGTCGTCCTCACTTAATGACCAGCCCACTTCTTGCTCAGTGACAGAATTGCCATTGCTAAACGGCATGGTCATGTGATTTAAAAAAAACAACTTATCACTGCAGGGTCCCAATTAGCATTGTTAAGCAAGGGCTACCTGCATAGAAGGGATGAGTGAGAAATGAATTACAAAACAGATACACAGACAAGGCATGGACCAAGAAGAAGACTGAGAATGATGGCTGGATGAAGTTGATGAGTTCTTGAAGAAAGCAAGGATAGTTTTCTAGGAGACTGACTGCGGCTGATGTAAATGTATTTAATTTTTCTTTTGAATTTCACATCCAAAATTTCTTTTGCTTACTATTTCCTATCTCCTTTCCTATATCTCGCATTATACTCCATTCACCCTGGCAAGATGGGCAGCACAGAAGTTTAACAAATATATAAATTCCATACCTATGATGGGTATGTAAATATGTACTTCTGTAGACTGTAGCCAGGTATCAGAAGTGGTTTGATAAATCTGCCTTTAGATCAGCTGATGCCTTATCACAGAATGTAATCCTCTCCAGGGAGTGGGTGAGAGAAAAACACTCCTGGCTTTAAGCATTATACAGTCTTGTTCTTAAAGAAGAAAAGAGGAGAAAAAAGAAAGACACTTTCCAGTGATGGTTTGAGAAAGCCTCAGTATTTATAAGCATAAGCATAGGTGCAGTCATGTTTATCAAATCAGCACTGCTCATCCTTGGCAACTTTAAGACATGTGGACTTGTTGGATGATCCATGCTCAACATATTTCAGTCCTGCGAGTTGAAGTCCACACATCAGACTCCCATGGGGCTATGCAGGGGTAACTTTGTAGATTGTCTTGAGTCCCAGGCTTGGTTGAACCTTGCTGGGTGATGCGATCTCCCCAGGTGCCATGTGGTGAGTTCTGTTGCTAGATGGGTAGAGGGCTAATCCTATTATGTCCTGAGGGTGAAGATCTATTGTTTTATAGAAAAGCTGGCCCAGTCTTTTGTCTTGTAGATAACCAAAATATCTGCTGGGGACAAGGAGCTGGGGCTGAGTTTCTGTCTTAAGATTTCTGCGTTTTTAATATTTCCTAAAATATTTCATTCTTCCAGGAGAAGGGTGGTGCTAACTTTCTACACTACCTTAGTCCTTCCTTATTCCTTTGGTCTCAGGCTTTAGAGATGGGTTTTTTCATCTCCCCCTCCCTCCCTCCCTCCTGAGGGGCGAGGGCGGCGGCATTGCTCCTGATTTATAGCCCATAACTGCAGTCAAACAGAAAGCCCTTCATGCAGCCCGGCAAGCTTGCTGCCTCCCTGCTTTCAGCACATACCAGTGTCACCACATCCCTCTGCCCACAGCCCCTTTCCATGCCCCAACCGCAGCTGAGCACAACAAAGAATTGTGCACTGCAGCTCCCTCCTTCTGCTCTTGGCTCTCCCCCACGTACAAAGGGCTAGCCCCACACCTCAAATGAAATACCTGCTGTCATTGCCTAAGCTCTGCCTCCTGCCCAAATACCAAGCACTCCACCCCATCTTTCCAAATAATTTCTAGTTTGGAAGAGGCACTGATTTCGAGGCTATACATCCTCCTTCCCTTCCTGTAATGCAGACTGTGAAATACACAGCATTTCTTTTCTCTCACTCCCCACCCTACAACAATCCAACCAAACTTTTCACACCTCTGTCCCCAAATTTCTCAAAAGTACCTTTGCACGTAAGAGTAATGTGTGTTAATTCTTTTTGTATTCTGCTACTAGGGGAAAAAAACAGATCTAAAAAGAGAGCAAGAGAAATAATAACTGTTTGTACTAGGTATAAATTTCAAGAAATTACAGAGAAGGTCTTGTTTATTTGGATTTAAGACCAACAAGTAAAGGGGGAAAGGGGGAAGAAAATAAACATTTTTTCCAGGTTATTGAATAATCCATTTATGCGTTAAGTGATCTGTATAGTCTCAGAAGTGTATTGAAACTTCCAGAGTATGATGGCTTTAGCTAAGGGGCAATTAGTTAAAATTAAGATAATTTGATTTTATGGCAACAGCGACTGCGAACCTTTACCACCCTTTTTATATAAGCTTTGGTGGAACGAATCACAGAAGTGGAATATTGCCTTGGTTGTCCTAAACCTCAGAGCCAATGTAATCTGGTTAATTACCTTAAAAAATTCAATAGCTTGTGCTCCAATTAGCCATTACATGCACTGGTTCCCTGGATTGATGAGTAGGAACAGTGTTTTATTTGCCAGATTTGCCCAGATTTAGCTTAACCATGGTTTGATTGAACTCGCCAATCGGACTAAGTATCAAAATGGGGCTTGTGTGATTTTTGGCTTAATGTATTGCTTAAATCCAGCCATTGGATCTCTTTGTATCTCTAAAAGGCCAGTTTCATAAACTGAGCTAAGTGGCTGCTGTTCAGCCTTATTGCGTTGCTACAGGATTCCCACAGAGCTACATTTTGTGCTTTATATCTACATGAAACTGCTGAATGAGTCGTGACAAGATTTAGAATAGGAAGTCATGAGTACAGGGGTAAAACCCAGTCCTCAGTTTCAGAGCCTGCCAACACGAAGAAAGTTTTGCAGCTTTTGACTTGAATGCAAAACCAGAATGTTGCTGAGTGATAAGATCCAGGAAGAGAAGGTGAAATACTGGTCATTTTACACCCCCCCCTCAATAATGCTTCTATACATTCAAAGAAGCAAGGCTTATTTCATTCAAGACCTTGGAAAAGACTAAATCCATTTCGAGAATTACTAGAATCACAGAGTTGGAAGAGGTGAGTCCAGACCCTGCTGGTTACAAACTGGATTAGGATCTGGAACAGGGGTGAAATTCAGCAGGTTTTGGAGAACTGGTAGCAGAAATTTTGAGTAGTTTGGAGAACCGGCAAATACCACCTCTGGATGGCCCCAGAGTGAGGCGTGAATGAAGATTTTGCAATATCCTTCCCCCCAGGAGTGGGGAGGGAATGGGGATTTGGCAGTATCCTTCCCCTGCCACGCCCACCAAGTCATGCCCACAGAACTGATAGTAAAAAAATTTGAATTCCACAACTGATCTGGAAGGAGGATGGAAGAATCCTCACAAAATAGAGGTAGCGTTTGGGAGGCCAGGGTATTTTTTCAGTTTAGGAGAGTTGTGATCTATATGGGGGTTGTGTATGGATCATATTTCAAATCTGAGGAAACTCATACATTTAGTTTAACTGCTGAAAGCGTCTTTAGTTCCCCCGTCTGAGGCTGTGGTCCTTCAGAGGTGATTTGGCCCAGTGTTTGTCAACCTTAGCAACTAAAAGATATATGGACTTCAACTCTCAGAATTCTGGGAATTGAAGTCCACACACCTTTTAAATTGGCATGATTGAGAAACATTGCTTTGGTCACCGTGACCCATGCTATGCTCATGTCCAGGTTAGAGTACTGTATTATGTTGTTTGTGGGACTGTTTGAAGACAAATTGGAAAATGCAGTGACACAACAATGTACAACTACTAGGCTGCTAATGAGATTATCTGAAAGCCAACCTAGATTAGAAGCACACAAACTGTTTTAGAGGCTATGGATCAGCTTCTGAGCACAATTCAAGATATCATTTCCCTTGGAAGCCTGCATGGCCCAGGAAACCTGAAAGGATCTTCTGCTCCTTTGTAAGCCTGCCAGTACTGTAAGCTCCTCTTTGCACAGAGATGGTTCTCCACCACAGGGATGAGTGAACTAAGGACTGGAGAGTAACTGCCGAAACGAAGATTGCATTCATACAACACACTGAACCATGAGCTGCTTAATCACATTCCAGCCTAACATGCTGTGTGAACTCAAGCTAGGCAGTTTTGCAATTCAGAGTGTTGCATGGATCCAGAAAATAGCAGTGAGGTTCAATTAACTGGTAAACAGAATGTGAAACAGCCCTTCTCCACTTGGACTATTTGCAGTTTAGTCTGTGGAAATCCAGTCCGTATGGTATATTAAGAATGCCTTTACTGGGACCAGGCGGAGATTTTTTTTTTTTTGGTAATTTTTCCAGGTTGTTAACTCTTTTAGAAAGATATATTTTATCATTCTACTGAACGGATGTTATATTCCCAGTCCCTTTTATTTAAATCCCCCTTTCCTTCAAACCCATAGACAGGGTTCCTCTACTTCCACCTTATCCCGCCCGACAACCTGGCAAGATCGGACTATGCTTGGACTCATCCGGTGGGTCTGGAGAGGTATTTAGCGTGGCCATGTACGAAAGCGTCCTCCTCCCCACTTTTATTCAAAAGCAGATCCGACTGGTTGCAAGAGACGTCTCGTCCCCAGGAAACTGTGCAGGCTGGCAGCGGACGCGCACCATCCCGCGCGCGCTCCTGCAGACACGTACCGCACAGCCCCCTCAGCCCTCTTTCTTTCCCAGCTCCTTCCTGCTGCCTGGTCCCGCCGCGGAGCCTGGGGGGGGAGGCAGCGTCTCTGGCGGATGTGCCTAGGCCGCAAGCTGGTGAGAGGGCTTGGCAGCGTCTGTCGCAGGCCTAGCGAAGGATGCTGAAGCGCTTGTGTCACTAACCGCTAGAGACACGGCGTCTCCGGCACCGGAGGAATCGCAGCCAGGGGGTTGGCTCATGCGGGCTGGGGGTCGGGAGAAAGAGGGGGGGGGCTGCCAGCCACACACACACGTGGGTGGGAGACGGAAGGAGGAAAAGATCCGTGGGGCGGAAGAAGGCGGCGCCATAAAAAGAGCGGGGGGTTGGAGAGAGGGGGGGGGATACCGGGGCGAAATGAAGATTCACTTCTTGCAAGGTTGGAAGAGCCTTTCGTCTGCATTTGGAACCGATCCTCGGTCTCTTTGTAATTTTGTGCAGGCCTTCGCTTCTGCTGATTGGCATTCACCCCGTGCAGTTTTCAATAAAAAGTTCCTCCGCGGTGTTCTTTTCATTGCAGCCTTCATCCGAGGGCCAGAATAATCCAAATGTTCATCCTTAAACGGACAAGCATTTGAATTACTCCGACCGCGGCGCTTCTGTGGCTCATAATAAGCTCAGGCAAGCAGAACTCCTGCGGTTTCTCCTCTACCCCACCCTCCCCCATGGCTCTCTGCTCTGTCTTGCTATGTAATGGCCTGGGTTCATGTGTGTAGAACATGTTAACAGGAAGGTTTTGTGGCTCTTCTCTTTTCGGGAAAAAGGATACCAATCACACGTTAGGGATGACGCCTCGACTTAACACCACAATTGAGCCCAAAATTTCTGTTGTTGAGTGAAATATTTATTAAGTGAGTTTTGCCCCGTTTTACGACTTTGCTTGCCATGGTTGTTAAGTGAACCATTGCACTTGATAAATTAATAGGTTGTTAAGTGAGTATGGCTTCTCCACTGACTTTGCTTGTCAGGAGGTTGCAAAGGGTGATCACATGACCTTGGGACACAGCAACAGTCATGTATATGAACCAGTTGCCCAGCATCTGAATTTTGGGGATGTAACTCTAAAAAATGGTCATAAGTAAGTTTTTTAGTGTCGTCGTCACTTTGAATAGTCACTAAGTGAATTGTTGTAAGTCGAGGACTACTTGTACAGCACTTCAATGATTGTTGGAAGTTTTTGCCAGATGGTAGACTCATAGGTTTAACCATCTGTTAAAACCAACCTCTCTCCCTTGCCTGTCCAGGCAAGTCCAGGTCATCTGGGAAGTAGAACATAGAAAATGGAATCATAGGGCTGGAAGGGACTTTGGTCTTCTAGTCCAACCCCCTGCTCAAACCCAGAAGCCTTGCCATCCCAGTTAATGTGCTCGCCCACTGCATGCATAAATGGGAATGCGCGTGCCAGCACGCTTGCTCACCGACCACTTCCACGATCCAGTTTCAGCTCATGGCCCAGTAGTAGGGTGCAGCCCCGGGGTTGAGGGTTCCTGTACTAGGCAATCCATGACCCATTGAACTCATCATTTCAAGGTATTTCCTTACCAGATTCCTCGGTGCCTCCAACAATGGCAGAGCTTTTAATATACAATCTTCAAAATTCAGGGAGACATTCAGAGATTTATCAACCTTGGAAGCAGCCCATATTGAACTGTATAGTGCAATCAAGCATTAGGAGTTGACCACAGGAAATATATTATGGCATTTTGTTTTGTCATAATTTTTATGTCATAAAATTGTCATAAAACTGCTTACAAATGTTGTGAGATGCTGGGGTAAAATGCAGGTAGGGAAGGGATAGACACTTTGCTGCTTTTCCTCACTTGTCCAACCATAGTTCAGACATGCCCTAGCACAGTGATGACTAACCTTTTTGCTGTCACGTGCCAAAAGTGGGGATCATGGGGGTGGTGGTTGTGCATGCGTGTGCCCATACCCATAATTCAATGCGCCCCACCCTCCGGATATGCGCACATGACCCCCCCAATTGCTTTTCCTTCATGTTAACTTTATTTTCCAGTTACTCCCCCGCTACCCCCACTTTTGGCATGCGATGGCACGGTACGCCTGGTAGGTCCGTTTTCCGCCCTCCCCAGGCTCCAGAGGCTTTCTTGGAGCCTGGGAAGGGCGAAAACGGCCTTCCTTCCCCCACCCGGGAGGCCCTCCGGAGGCCGGAAACAGCCCATTTCCCGACTTCAGGTGGGCCCGGAAGGCCCGAAAATTAGCTGGCCGGCGCACATATGAGTGCTGGAGCTGAGTAGGGCAATGCTTGTGTGCCCACAGATATGGCTCTTTGTGCCACCTGTGGCATCCGTGCCATAGGTTCGCCATCACGGCCCTAGCATCTTCCTTCTTTGCCTTCACCATGTCCTCGGCATGTGAGTATTTTGAAATAGGGTAAAGTTGTCTTCAGGTTTCTGGTGTTAAACTACTTAACTGTAGCATGTTTTTTGGTACTCTATGAACAGGGCTAATTTCTTATGCTTTACCATCTATTAACTTGGGGGAACTCAAGCAATTAAAGTGACTGGGAACAGACCCATCCAGACAGAATAAGGATGGGCAATAGAATTAGCCAGTTTCAAGTTGATGTAGCTTTCTGCCAATTCAAGGATGTGTAAGAGCACTTCAGTTCAGCATTTGGGAATTGCTGCTAGACATCTCAGTGAAAGCCCTCTTACGAAGAACATTCTTGTCATAACAAAAGAAGCACAGATTGGTTTTTGTCCTGTCTTACCGAACCAACGCTAAACAATTTTGCCTCATTTTCTGCACGGTAGACTTCGCCATAGCCTTTTCCAGGCTAAATATACCCAATGCTTCCATAGTTTCCCATACATTTTTCCTTCTAGGCCCTGTTTCTCTTGATGACTATACTCTGGACATGCTTCTGTCTGTTTGCAAGGCCCAAAACTGATGGGTGTGACTTGACCAATACAGAACACAAAACGAAATAATGACTTTTCTTGATCTTGATACTGTATTTCTTTTGATATAACCTAAAATTGCATTAGCTTTTTTTGCAACTGCTTCACTCTCTTGGCTCATGTTCACCCATGATCCACCAGAACCTTTTTTGTATGTGCTGTGTTCCAGCATGGCCTTTACCATTGGGCCCTGCTGATGCCTTATCAGGGGTGTCAAACTGGCGGCCTGTGGGCTGGATGCATCACGTACAGACCACGCCCACCTTGGCTCCGCAAAGGCATAAAATGTCACGATACGTCATGTGACGCGATAGAGTTTGACACCTGTGCCTTAGATTATTCGTACCCAAAGGTAGACCTTGATATTTGTTCCGGTGGAAATTAATCATGCTGGTTTCTGTCTGGTTTTCCAGTTTCTCAAGACTTCTTGAATATTGATACCGTTTTCAGTTTCTCATCCCTTCTATCTTGATGTTATTTGGAAAGCTGATAATTGTATTTTCTAACTCTTCACCAAGTCATTTATAAGTATGTAGAATGGAGCTTTGTGGTATGATAATTTATTTAATTGTTGAATCAAAATATAGAATGAATAAAATGGAATCTTTACATCTCTAGATCTGTTTCTGCGCATATATCTTGTTACATGTTTCTGGGCATATTGGCAAAGGCACATACAGTACTACATGGACAGGAATTTATGTTCAAATTAGATTTTCATCAGATTAATATGAATTTAAGCAAGCCAGGAGTACATATGGATTGCTTTTCCTTCATGTTAACTTTATTTTCCAGTTACTCCTTAAGTACTTAAAACATCCCTCTTTTACATATAACCAGAACAATTAAAGAAAAGTGAAATGATATATTCTTTTTACTAATCCCCACGTATTGCAGAATTGTGAATTCATTCATCCCCTGACTCCTACCAAATCCATGGCAATGAACTTGGTTAATGAATTAACCTTTTTTGTGAGCGGTTCACAGAATGCAGTGAATCATCCACTGACCAAATGGGCTGTATTCAGATAATATGCTAAGCCATCCAGTGCTTGAACCAGTCGGACTTGGCATGTTACATAAAGGCTACCAATGCTTGGCTTTTAATTGTTAAGCAGGTTGAACAAATCCAGCTAATATAACCTAGTTGTCCTGTCTTAATTTAAATAGCAAACAGCAGTTTTTATTTTGTGCAGATACCCTGGATGTCATGCCCCAACTTTTGTGTGCCAGATTTTCTCTATACGTGTTTATGGCTGTAGAGATACACTTAGATAGATGCTGCTGAAATACAGGTATCGTGTCCTTTTTACATGCACAAATAGGTGCATGCAGCAGCAGAGTTCTGGGGGCCTATATCTCCCTTACTGTGACAGATCAGTATGCAAGGAGGCTGAATCTGGAAGGCAGCAATATGTGTAGGGAGGGGGCCAGCAAGTTTGTTATGCAGTAGCGCCAGCCCCCAGCTCTGAAAGCCCTCCTGTCTGACTGCCAGAGGAAAGAGTCTGCCTGGTGCCAACAATATTTCCCTTGGCCACAGTCCGGGTTGCAAGGAACACAGAGCCCTTGTACCAGGTTCATGCTGGCTGCCCCTCTCCCTGAACCTCGCCGGGGTTGCACCTGTAGGTGGAACGGTGGCTACAAGAGGGCTTTTTCCTTCTGGAAGTTTCTCTTGGCCTCGTTTAAGTCCCATTGTTTTAGGTACAGGCCCTCATTTGGTACCCAGACCAGCCTTCCCTTCTTTTATCACTGCAAGCTTGCTTATAAGGTAACACTGGGTGGTTACAGCAGCCTACTATGCCTTAGCTTTCAAAGCAGCATAGAAACTCAGGCTCTGTGTTCACATAACAGGCCAGCCTATGGTGAAATTTGTGCTGAAATTCACTTCCATCTTTGCCTTTCCTGGAAAACAATAATGTCTGTAACCTAATGACATACAAGGAAACCAGTGATAGTAACTGTTGGGAACTATGGTGTCATAATGGAAAAAAAGATGATTTCTAGACAGGTTTCTAATACGCTGTAACATTTTAGATTCTACTTACTGGGGAGTCCTTGTGTTGTTTTTTAAATAAATATCTGCAATTAATTTATATTCTAAGTAATGGTATCTGATAGAACTGTGTCAGTGATTGCTTGCTTGTTTAGGCTTTGAGAGTTTTGTACATTCCTCTTTTTCCCCAGGTGTTTGTGAAAGGATATTGTCCAGATTACCAGTCTGAATACAGATTCTTATATTCCTTTTAAAAGATTTTTTAAATCTCCCTCATTATTTTTATAAATAACTCAAGGCGACAAACACAATACTCCTTCCTCCTCCTATTTTCCCCACAATAACAACCTGTGAGGCAGTTTGGCTAAGAGAGTGGTTGGCCCAAAGTTACCCAGCTGGCTTTCATTCCTAACAGAACTAGAACTCCCAGTCTCTTGGTTTCTAGCCTGGTGCTTTAATCACTAGACACACTGACTTCTCTTCACAGTTATCCTGCCTGCCTGCCTCTCTGCTTACCAGCCAGCCAGTCCAGAAAGTTGCAAATCTTATACCAGCAAAATAAGTTGTATACACTATTAAAAGAAATGATGTGTAAAATCTTTTTGTGTGTGTATAAAAAAAAGTTCGGTTTGATACTTAGGAAACCAGGCTAGAAACCAGGAATTGAATTCTGTGAGTAGTCCTTGAGTTACAGCTGTAATTGCCCCCCCACAATTACAGCTTTAAGTCAAGGTGTTATGATCCACTTTACCACCTTTTGGGGGCAGGTATTAACCAAACACAGTGGTTGTTAAACGAATGCTGGAGTTGTTAAGCCAACGTATTTTTTGCTATTGGGCAGTTTTTGTCAGAAACCACAAGTATTTTTTCTGGCAAAAATTTCATAAATTGCATGTGAACTGCAGCAGTGGTGAAATGTAAAATTTGTTACTACCAGTTCTGTGGGCGTGGCTTGGTAGTGGTGGGGGTAATGTGCCTGGGTGGGCGTGGCCAACTTTTTTTTTTTTACTTTTAAAAATATTTTTTCTACAACCTCTTCTGCCAAAGAGGTTGTAAAAAATGCTTTTAAAAGCCTCTGACAATCAGGCAACTCAGCTGGGATTGTCAGAGGCTTTTAAAAGCATTCTTTTTCCCTACAACTTCTTCGGTAGAAAAAATGCTTTTAAAAGCCTCTGATGATCCCAGCTGAGCTGCACGATCATCAGAGGCTTTTTTTTTTTTTACTTTTAAAAGCATTTTTTCGGTGGAAGAGGGTGTAGAAAAAATGCTTTTAAAATTTAAAAAAACAGCTTCTGATGATCGCACGGCTCAGCTGGTCATGGGGGGGGGGCGCAGGGATTTTTGCTACCGGTTCTCCGAACCACCTGTCACCATTGCTATCGGCTCGGGCGATCCGGTCCAAACCGGGAGCATTTCACCCCTGAACTGCAGTCATGTGACCACAGGGGGCTGCAAACAACTGTAAAGTGCCCAAAATGCAGTCATGTGACCATGAGGGAACCCTGATGTTGGAACTTCATAGGTCCTTTTTTTCATGGTCTGTTGTACTGTAACATTGCTTGCTTGCTAAATAGTGGTGGGATTCTACCGGTTTGGACTGGTTCGGCTGAAGCGCACGCTCAGCGAACTGGTTGTTCAACCAGTAGGATCCCACTCCTGTTGCTAAGTGACCAGTTATAAGTTAAGGACTATCTGTAATCCTGTTTTAGGCATGAAAAACAGCTAGGTGACTTTGGGCCAATCACTCTCTCAGCCCATGATGATAATTCTTAGGCGACAATTCCTATCACAACCAATGGATCGGCACTCTGTTGATCCAAAGGGGGAGAAAAGCATACCCTGCATTTGCAGGAAAAGGCTAGGAAGAAGAAAATGTTTTAATTTAGCTATTGTCTGAACATGTTTCATGAACCTGGTCTTCAAGTTAAGCCAGAATATGGTTTATTCATTTAGCTGAAATGTGCTATGTGAACACAGCAATTAAGTTTTACTAACCGGATTTGTGTGTGTGTGTGTGCGTGCGTGTGTTCAAGTCAATCTTGATTCCTGGTAACTGCCTGGACTAGTCTCTGCAGTTTTCTCAGCAAGATTTTTGGAAGTGGTTTGCCACTTGCCTTTTTTCTAGAGCTGAGAGAGTGACTATCTCAAGGTCACCAACTAGCCTTGTGTCCAAAGTGGGACTAAAACTCACAACCAGCTTCTAGCCTAGTGCTTTAATCAAGCTGCTTCACTCCCAGACTTAGTGTTACTATATTGTGCAAAGTTAGTCCCTGCACTGTTAGGATTCTACATTGCCCTCAAGAAGCCCCGATTGGAGGACTGCAAGAACAAACACCAGTAAAACTACTTGTCCTAAAAGATCTTTTTTTTCTTTTTCCCGGTAGGTCTTTGCCTCCTTTCGCAGAGGGGCGTGGAAGGCAGGCAGTGTCCCTTCAATAACATCTGATGGTCTACAGGGGGCTCAGGCTTTAGGATTTACAATGGATATTCAGCAGATGAAGTTTTATATTTTCATGTGTGAAAAAGAATCAGCTAGAAAAACAACAAATTAGGAACTATATTCCCTATTCTATGATTTCACTTTAATATATTCACACTATCTTCTCACTTTCTCTTATGTAAAGTTACTCCCCCCCTCCCCTGTATTTTTAGAGAGGAACCTCTAGCTTTCTTAAAGGCCAGAGTCACTTTCTGTGTGAATCGGCTACTATGTTTAGTTTATATTAGTCCTCTGATTGAGATAGGCTGGGGAGGTGCGCATGCTGTGCCTTCTTGCTGGTTGGACCCATCTTGTTCTTTGGCTCAGATCATCTTGGTTTCCTAAGGCTGGATTGGTTAGCAATTCTAGAGTCTGTAGCCCAAGTTGTCTGGAAAGTAAGAAGTTTGCTCCAGAGCAGGGGTCTCCAACCTTGGCAACTTTAAGACTTGTGGGAAGCTTTGCTGGCTGAGGAACTCTGGGAGTTGAAGTCCACAAGTCTTAAAGTTGCCAAGGTTGGAGACCCCTGCTCCGGAGTATTCGTTTGGCTGCCCTCTTTTTAAAAACAACAACAATTTTATTATGTTTTTTAAAAAAGACAAAACACAAAGTAACAGAAACAAGATTGAAAAGGCGTGGAGGAGATCAAAGGACAAAGAGGTTAAAAAGGAAAGTAGAATGAAAAAAAAAATAACTTCCACTTGCTTCACTACAGATACAAATGTATAATAAAATAACCTATTTATTCTAAATTGAAACAAAAAGGTCATATTAACAATGTACAAACTAAACAGCAACAAAAATCTTAATAGCAAAATAATCATTTATTCCATCTTTCTCAAGTTTGAAGTCCAACATTTGGTTTTCTTTTTATCTGCCTTTGCTTTATCTTTTTTTCCTAACATGCTTGATCTATGTGGACATGGATAATATTGGTATTTTTTTCAGGTTATTCTTATTGCACCTTCTATAGTTAAGCTGTTTTTGAGACTGGTTTGGTTTGAAGATGCTGAATTGTACAGAATTATGATGTTGTGGAAACAGTCGTAGTGGGATTTATAACCCAGACATGTGCAAAAAGGGAATGGGTAGTTTATGGTACAACAAGTTGTGAGAACCTAGCAATTGTCTTGCCAGATTGTTGAACCAAAGGGTTACTTTATGTGGCTGCAGCAAGTGAATATTTTAAATTCAACTTAAGATGTTGATATGTTGTTTGAACTCAGCTGCACAATGTGCTGCTCTTTAAGTACCATACAAACTGTGGGGAGAATTTATGCATGCAGGAACTACACTGATGTGTTTGTGTGCACGAGTGTGTGTGTGTGTGTGTGTGTGTGTGTGTGTGTGTGACAACAAGACTTCCTTAATTTATCAGCCAGAGCCTATACAAAATATACAAAATACAAGAAATTTGAACCTACATACAGGTAGTCCTCAACCTGCAACTACAATTGATCCCAAAATTGATGTTGTTAAGTGAGAAATTTGTTAAGTGAGTTTTGCCACTTTTTACAACTTTTCCTGCCACATCTGTTAAGTAAATCACTGAAGTTATTCAATTAGTAACATAGTTGTTAAATGAATCCGGCTTCCCCATTGACTTTGCTTGCCAGAAAGTCGCAAAAGGTGATCACAGGATCCCGGGATTCTTCAACCATCATAAATATGAACCAGCTGCAAGCACCCAAATTTAAATCACGTGACATGGGGATGCTGCAAAGGTCATAAGTGTGAAAATGGTCATAAGCCACTTTTTCAGTGCTGTTGTAACTTTGAACGGTCACTTAAACGAACTGTTGTAAGTCGAGAACTGTCTGTATTTGTTGTAAGTAGCCTATGAAAACAAAACAGAGAATAAAAACCTTCCCACTCTCCTTCACTCCTAGATACATCTGACTCTTCATTTCAGTTGGATGGTTTGGAGCAGTGAGGCAAAGTCTTTTTTTGTTGCTATTTACTTTTTCCTGTAACATGTCTTCTTTCCTATTTATGCTGCTCACTTGGAAATAAAACAGGGTTATTTATTGCACTGAAGATTCTCACTATTGATTCTCACTATTCTCACTATTGAAAAGGGGTAAAGCAGATGATTGTGATTAGCTATATTCATACAGCATGCTGAACCATAAAGTAGTCAATCACACTTTAGCCTGCTATCTTAAACAAATATATAACATTGGGTGAATAAATTATATTTAAGAATCATTGAATTATATTAAAAATCATCTTAGAGATCATCTACTCCAACCCTTGCTCAGTATCTGTCTGATATCACAGATCACCACTCAGCCTGTTCATTTCCAGTGAGGGAGACTTGTACATCATCTAGTCAGCTGTTGAACAGCTCTAATCGTTAAGAATTTTTTTCCTGATGTCCAACCAAAATCAACTGCCTTGATATTGAAGCCTACTGTGCCTCCCCCCAATTTTCTGGAACAACTTTGAACCATTCTGCTCTGTCTTCTGTGTAATGGCTCTTCAAATACCTGAAGACAGATGTAATGTTTTCTTGCATTTTTCTTTTCTCCAGGTTAAACATATTCAAGCTCTCCAACCATCCCTTGTATGTTTTTCCCCTAGATGCCTTATCTGGGCTGCTTCCTTCTGAATGAGTTTGTTAACGTCTTTCCTAAAATGCAGTGCCCAGAATTGGAGACAGTGTTCTAGGTGTGACCCAACCAACTCGGAATAGAAGAAATGGTGACTTTGCTTGATCTCGACACTCTATTTATTCAGCCCAATTTTATATGTTTGTGTAACATATAAAGTTCTGTTGATGCGGCCTAGGTCTATATTTGCTTTTTTACAGCAGTATTACACTGTTGGCTTATATTCAGCGTGTGATCCACTATGGAACCTAGGTTCTTTTCCCAAGTTTTGCTGCTCTTTATAGACCATTTCCTCCCACTCCCACTCCCACCAATTCTGTTCTAATGCTTGGATGTTTCTTGTCCAAATAGGGGTCTTTGAATTTATTCCTTCTGTAATTCATCTTGCTGGTTTCTATGTTATTTGAGTTTATCAAGATTCTCCAAACCATTTGCTCTGCTCCCATTTCTGCTGTTTCATCCAAGGCATTTATCAATATGTTGAACAGCACTGTTCATCCTGTGGTACGCCACTCACATCTTCCTTCCTGCTTGACACAGAGCCATTGGCATGAACTCATGGGGTATGATTGTGTAATCAGTGTATCTGTCAAGCAGACCAGCCCACATATTGCTGTCTTCTCTACTAGAATCTCATCGCAGATGTTGTCAAAAGCTTTGCTAAAGTTAACCCTGGTAAGAATATTACGAGAATGTCTTTTGCAGGGGTCAGCAACCTGTGGCTCTGGAGCCGCATGTGGCTCTTTCATCCCTCTGCTGTGGCTCTCTGTTGCTAGTCGGTGCAACAATTTTGAGAGGAGCTTCCGGTTGGGGGGGGGAAGCATGGCATGCCAGGAGGAGACTCTGTGGCAAGGGGTGGGTTTTCCAATCGGCTCCACAATTGATAGGGCTTTTGGTTAGGACAGGTAGAGGAAAAAGGACACCACACTAGGAGGAGACTCTATGATGGGGAAACCGGAGTTCCGGTCGGCTCCAGAATTGAACGGGGGGCTTCCGGTAAAGAACTTTGTGGCTCTTTGAGGGTTTGAGGTTGCCGACCCCTGGTCTATGGAGATTCTCAGTCATCCAAGGCATCGTTATCCCAAAGGTGCTTTTTCAAGAGGCAACTTTCTTTGGTTTTGACTTGAAGACGTTTCACTTCTCATCCAAGAAGTTTCTTGGTTGAGAAGAGAAACATCTTCAAGTCAAAACAAAGAAAGGCCAGTTGCCTCTTGAAAAAGCACCTTTGGGACAGTGTTGTGAGAAGGTAGGCAGTATGTGCTCTGCTCTCAACATTCTCAAATGAAGGCAGATATTTTGCTTTTACTAGCAGTGATGATGTTAACCTAGTTCGGGTAATGAAACATCTGCAAGAAAGCAAGCAAGCTCCAAGGGAACCAAGGACCCCTCAATTATGCTTTTGCAGTATTACTTCTAAGCGATGTTATCAGAACAGGTTTGTTTTTCTACCTTCCTAGATTGCTCTCTGCAGCTCAGGAAGGGAGAGAAAGAATGGCAGCGACATCTCTCTACAGTAGTTGAGGCTTGTTCCTAGAAGGGAGTGCTCTTGGGAAATGGATTGGGGGGAATTACAGTGATAAAGTAGCACAGGATTATGGGGTGTGGTCACATAATTTCAGTCAATTGAATCACCTTGGAGATAAAACATGGGAACTGTATTTCTCTATATAATTAAGTTTTATGAACAATACAGGCTTTAGGGATTGAATAATCCAAAGCGACCTGCCTGTTCCCATTAGTACTTGTGAATGAATCATTTTTCCTGTGTAAAAGCAAAAAAAAGAGTTGTGTGTTGCTTTTCCAGCTAGCACATTTATTATAGCACAAGCACATTGTGTGATGGCTACTTTATTTCTGGTTTGGCTACATTCAGCTCAGAGTCACACCAAAGCCAAACTGGATACATGAGCTGATCTGGTTTCATGCAGCTTTGGCAAGTCAGCAATATTATTTTGTTATTTAACACACAGACGTCTTGCCAACAGAGAGGACTGCTCTCATTTGACATTTTCGGATTCAGAAGACTGCTGCCGAAGGAGGGCTGTCCTTCCTTCCTTCCCTGGAGAAACTGGCTTTGCATCTTGATCAAGCCTGACTAGGTGGCTCAATGGCTAAGACACTGAGCTTGTCAATCAGAAAGGTCAGCAGTTCGGCAGTTTGAATCCCTAGTGCATGAGCAGGGGGGTTGGACTAGATGACCTCCAGGGTCCCTTCCAACTCTGTTACTGTTAAAAGGACCTTCACACAGCTTATTAACTAGGTTACTCTAGATCCGTGATGGCGAACCTATGGCACGCGTGCCACAGGTGGCACGGGAGTCATATCTTCAGGCACGTGAGCCGTTGCCCTAGCTTAGTTCCAGCACTCATGTGCACACTGGCCAGCTGATTTTTGGCTGGCCCCGCCCATGCCACCCCTCCCCTCCCCTCCCCTGAGTCTCCACGTGACCTGTTTTGGATGCCAGGTAAGTATAGGGCTCGTGTGGAAGCTCTGGGAGGGTGTTTTCAGCCTCCGGAGGGCCTCTGGGGTGGGGGGAGGCCGTTTTTGCCCTCCCTAGATTCCAAGAAAGCCTCTGGGCAGGGTGAAAAATGGGCCTTCTGGGAAATCGGGAAACAGGCCGTTTCCGGCCTTCGGAGGCTTCAAGTAGGCCTGCTAGGGCCAAAATGGGGCACGGGGGGAGTGCATGTGCGCATGTACAGGGGAGCAGAGGGGATTGAATTATGGGTGTGGGCATGTGCGCGCCCGCGCCCGCCCCCTGCGCTCCCCCCACTTTTGGCATGCAGTAGCAAAAAGGTTAGCCATCACTGCTCTAGATCCTGCCTAGAGTAACTGCAGCCTGAAAAAAGGAATGGGGCAAATGGAGAATAAGTATAGGCAAATCAAGCACCCCCTAGAACATTTTGGGGGTATAAATCACATGCCCCCAACTGCTAGGAATTTGTGGTATTTTGCTTGCAAACACCTGAAGTGTGTCCGGTTGCCTAGCCCTGGGATAGGACCTCCCGAAGAGACTGCTTGTGCTTAATCCCAACTTTCTAGAGTAGTGGATCTGTATTCCATTAAAGGGAAGGAGATTATCCCCTCTCCTCTCAAGAGGCTGCTCGTTCTGAGCTACCAGTACGAGGGTCTCTGTCTCCTGGCTCTGGTTCAGAAGAGATGGGTTTCCTCTTTGCTTCTGGGATGGCCTGGTCCCCCTGGTGGATCCCTCATGGGCCCAGCTTAGGCTACACGGGTGCCTATAATTAAAGGCCCTAATCACCACCAGGCGCCCTCCCCTGCTCATACATCTGGGCACAATTTAATGCTGGCGACGACGAAGCCACAAGGGACAGGAGTGTTTTTGGCACGCGGTGCTGTCTGCAGTCTCCGCCTCTCTCTCTCCAGGCCCGGCTTTGTCTGCCAAGAGGGGATGGTGTAGTGGGAGGGATCGTCACCATCTCGCAGGAACAGCCGTGGCTGTCAGTGAATTGCTGAGCCCCCAGACGAGCTTCATGAGGCTGCCTAAACTTGGGGTGTGGCAATTTTCTTTTAGATCTCAAGGATTGGTGGTTTTCTGCTTCTGAGGATGGGATTCTTGAATGGGAACAGAGACTAGAGCCATTGCTGTCTGCTGGGAATTTATTGGCAGACACTATTCTGTGTTTTGTGTGCCTGGATTTACAATTCTGAAGGGACAGTGAAGGTTTTATTAATTTACAAATCAAATCAATATGCAGTTTGCTGTTTTGATATTTGCTTCATGCTTCCCCATGTTCATCAGTATCCCTGTTGTCTGGATGGCCAGTGAAATGCTGACCCTCAGGCTTGCCCCATGCAAGCAATTGAGCTCAGTGCCAGGAGGCTAACTAGGGAGGCAAAATCTGCAAAAAGAACAATTGGGTGTGTTAACCATCTGATTTTGTTCTACTCCACAAACACATCCAAAGACAGGGATGGATAGTGATGAACATTTGCTATTCTCCCCTCCAGTAAATCTATGACTGTACACTATGTTTAGGGAGTCCTGCGTACAGGTAAGCACAAAACTGTGAGTAAAGATGAATAGAATTGGGTTGCAGTGAAAATTGGTTTTCTGAACAATCTTGTTAAGACCACATTTTCATGTATAGGCCCCAGAGATAATCTTGGCACTTTTGTCACCAGAAATCATTCTCCCTTTAGCTGATAATAGTCAGGGCAATTTTCCAGAAGCCTCTTATTCCAGGACACTTCCTGGAGTATATTAGGATCTACCCTAACACTTTTGTTCCCTCGGCCCCCCTCCTTTTTCTTTCTCTCTCTCTGTCTCTCTCTCCACCCCCCCAACCTTCTGACCCATCTCACCCATCTCCAGGTCCAGGCCCCATTAGGCACAAAGGGTCTCTCTCGATCCAGGACTGACAAGTGTGTGAATTCTCTGCCCAGACGACCAGCTGAGGGAGTGGGGAGGGGGTTGTGTAGGCCATGACGAATGGCTGCCCCTAGATCCTGAAAGGCTCCTGGGGCTGGAGGCTGCTGTCTGCTCCCCAAACAAAGCTGGGTGCGGGGAGAACTGAAGGGGCGGAGGGTCTCTCTCTCTCCATCTCCTGCTCATTGAGATGTCAAGCTGAAAAGCCCCCATTGTTCACCCGTCGCTCTCACCGGAGATGGGACCAACATGCTTTGCAACTCAATTTAGCACTAAGGTTACCGGGTTGTGTGTGTGGGGGAGAACAGGAGATTCCCCCCCTTTTTATAATAGTATAAGCAAGTAAATGAGTGCTCCTAAAGGTCCCAGGTCCTCTGGGTGCTCCTCACTGGGTGAGAGGCATTGAGTAGCAGAGCAGGGCTGATGGGACAAGGCTTTCCAAAGATTTGTGAATGGCTAATCTATCAATCTGCAAATTGGGCTGGCCACTTGATGAAAAATGTATTCTACTACAGAGTGAGCCTCTTTACTTGAGGTAATTTGCTCTAAATGGATTCTGCTGGGATTAAAAATACATCCGCGACTATCCAACCCAAATCAAAGGGGTAGGTAATGTTGGCCATTAGCATGCAAAAACACCTTAAATATCAGGTGTTTGGGTGCAGTATCAGTCATAGCTGCATCGCTGCATTTTGGGAGCTTCAGTGATTGCAGCATCTCATGCCACGTAACCAAAGACCTTTCTGACATCAGTGGCCTCATCATCTTTTTCTCTGCTGGATTTGCTCTTCTCCTTAAAGAAACAAGATGCAGTAGGAAATCTGGTACTTGTCAAAAAGTTTGAACTGCAATTTCATAATCCTTTACTACTGATGTTGAGCTGAGAGTGCCAGATGGTCTACCTATATCATTGGGACATTAATTTTCATATTAGTCTTTGCTGCCGAATTCATTTACTCATGCTCCCCTCAGTTCCAGAGTCCATCCTGTCTGTGGAAGGTTTTTCTTAAGTAAACTAACCAGGAATATATGAGTAATCTAACCATACAACATATAATACCGGTGCAAAGTGGCTTCAGGACCTGAGAGCAGATCACAGCAATCTCCCAGAACAGGAACCAGTCACCATCACAGGAACAGACATCCAACAGCGGGTCAAAAACATGAAGAGCTGGACGGTATCTAGCTCAAAAATGACCCACACCTAGTGACTAAAGAAACTAATAATAGTACACGAAAGCCTAGCTGCACAGATGAACCATCTACTAGCAGCAGGCCCCCACTTAGGCTGGTAACACAAGGCAGGACTGTGCTGATCATGAAAGACTCTGACAAGGGAACAGCACTGTCCAACTGCTGCCTAATAGTCTACCTTCCCACAACATGGAAAGTCCTATCAGGCATCATAGCAGCTAGGCTACAGGACCCTATGAGCCAATATATGAGCACAGCTCAAAAATGCACTGGAAACAACACCAGAGGTCAAAACACCAGTTGCTCAGAGAGCAATTGCCCAAGATTCAAGGTCTAGACAAACAAATCTGAACACAGCCTGGATTTATTATAGGACAACATATGACTCAATGCCATGGATCTCTAAATGTCTGCTGCCATACAAAATCAACAAGATGTTAAGGACCTTCCTCAAGAACTCAATGGGACCATGGAAGACAACACTGGAAGTCAAGTCAAGACCGTTCACACAAGCAGCCATCAAGTGTGGCAGATACCAAGATGATGTACCCACTACTGTTCTGTATCGGCTTTAAACCCATCAGCCAGATAATGAAAAGAATTGAATATGGGTACACGTTCAAGAGTGGAACTCTAACCCTACCTTCAGCCACCTCTACATGGATGACGTTAAGTTGTAATCAAAGAATGAATGATACATTGACTTGCTGATCCATCTGACATGGACCTATAGTGTGGACATTGGGATATCATTCGGAGTGAAGAAGTGTGGCCAGATAGTAATCAAGAGAGGGAGGATAATTAACACTGATGGGTGGAACTATCAGTGGGCCACATAGCAGACATACAAACCAGTTACAAGTACCTTGGTATCTCATAACCACATGGAAATCACGATAAGGAGGCAAGGAAGACTGCAACATCCAAGAACCATCAAGGGATAAAACAGGTCCTGTAGAACCAGCTCAATGGGAAGAATAAGATCCATGCCATCAGTATGTATGAATTGCCAGTCATCAGATATCCTGCCAGTAGAGTGAGCTGACCAAGAGGACATGGAAGCTTCTAGTGCAGTGGTTCTCAACCTTCCTAATGCTGCGACACCTTTAATACAGTTCCTCATGTTGTGGTGACCCCCAACCATAAAATTATTACTAAAACCATTGAAAATATGTGTTTTCTGATGGTCTTAGGTGACCTCTGTGAAAGGGTCATTTGACCCCCAAAGGGGTCCCGACCCACAGGTTGAGAACCACTGTTCTAGTGTGAATACACAGAAGCTCCTCATGATGTACAGAGATTTCCATGTCAAGTCCAACATTCAGAGATTGTACACCAGCCAGAAAGAATGGGCAGTCTGGTGAATGTCAAAGCTAATGTCCTGGATCAAACCTACAGCATCTATGGATACATTAATAAGATGACAACCAAAGATGAGCTGCTGAGAGAATTCCTGAAGCAGTAGCAGAAATGGGAGGAAGACCAGAAGAAGAAGAAATGCCATGACAAGTTAAAACACTGCATAGCATAGAATAGAATTAGAATTAGAATTAGAATTAGAATTAGAATTAGAATAGAATAGAATAGAATAGAATAGAATAGAATAGAATAGAATAGAATAGAAGAGCAGAGCAGAGCAGAGCAGAGCAGAGCAGAGCAGAGCAGAGCAGAGCAGAGCATAGAATTCTTATTGGCCAAGTGTGATTGGACACACAAGGAATTTGTCTTTGGTGCATACGCTCTCAGTTTACATAAAAGAAAAGATACATTTGTTAAGAATTATAACGTACAACACTTAATGATAATCATAGGGTACAAATATGGGAGTGTATCCCTTTGAAAGATAGCTGAGGTAGCAAACATTGGGAAATTCTGCTAGTGGCTGGAAAGGGATAGACTAAAAGACAGCAATGAGGCATTTATTATAGCAGAACAAAAATAGGCACTAAGCATAGGAGGAGTGGGTCTATCACATACAGGACCCAAAGTCCAGAATATTTTAAAATAACTCAGGGCAGTGAACACACAAAATATTCCTTCCTCTATTTTCCAACAACAATCTGTGAGGTGAGGTGAGCTGAGAGAGTGAGTGACTGGCCAAAATCACCCAGCCAGTTTTCAGGCCAAAGGTAAGACTAAAACAGTCTTTTGGTTTCTAGCCCAGTGCCTTAACCTCTAGACCAAACTGGCTCTATGAAAATACTAGACTATGCAGAGAGGACTCAGAGGCAGTCCAACACACAGTGTCAGGGTGTGAGATCCAGGTAGGAACAGCATACACTGAATCACACAATCCAGTAGCTGGCATTTGTGTACAAAAACATTTGCACAGTGTATGGGCTAGACCTTCCCAAGTCAAGATGGTAGACTCCACAAAAGGTTGTGGAGAATAACAGGGATGCAGTCCTGTGGACTTCAAGATTCAGACAGACAAGCAGGTAGGTACTGGTCAATCAACCAGAGTTATGGTAGTAGACAAGGAACAGCAGTGGTGACAGCAACATCAGGAAGAAGGAATCTGAGTATCTGGAAAAGTATCAGGATCTGAAGGAGGAACTGGAGAGGATGTGGAAAGTAAAGGCCAAAGAGTCCCATTGGTGGAAGGAGCACTTGGGGCTGTGACTCCTAAGCTGAGAGAGTGGCTCCAACAGATCCCAGGAAAAATGTCAAACCTCTCTGTCCAGAAGAGTACAGTGCTAGGAATAGCTAAGATGTTGCAATGACTGTGCATGCACATGTGCACACACAGACACACTCACATACCCTCAGGAAGGAATCAGAGATAAAGAAAAAGGGGATTCATTTTAGATTAGATTAGATGCATTTCCTGAGCTCTGCAAGCATAGCAATATTTGGCTGTACCTGAATATATAGGGTTTCGGGAACAGGGTGGAGAAATGCTAATTTACATTTAGCTTCTGGTGCAGCAACTTGCCTTTGGAAGCCTATTTTCCAAGAGTTTCTGTCACCATTTCCTGTGTGACATTGACCTCTTACACGAGATGAATGTTGCACCACTTGGCTTTATGCCAAGAAAAGTACTGGGACCTTGTCTTTCTGTAAGACAAATTTTCTTTGCTGTCTACATTAAAACCAGGGATGGTTTCCACATGAGGTGTAGAACTTCAGACTTCAATCAATAATTGTTTCGATTGCAACAGTTACATTGGGCTTTGCCCATCCTGCTGTTCTTTTTCAAACTATGGAAATATCAGGTAACAGCACAATCATCTACATGGACAGGTCAAGGTAGTGCTACTCTTCTAACTTTTTAAATAGTTACAAAGAATTACTTTCCAATGCATACCTTCCTTATTACCACTTTCTGTTTAAGTCTGTCATTTTATTAATGCTATTTTACAGCTCCATTTTTAACATAAATATTTAACTGGCCCTTGAAGAATTGTATACCAGCATTTTCCGAATTAAGATAGAGAAACCACAAAATACGTCTTTCCGGCAAAGTTATTTTAATAATGGCTTCTTGGGACGATCTTTAATTTTGTCCTCAAAAACATCCTGGCAATTTAAAGTAATTTTTATACAACATACAAACTGAACATGTAAAGCAGTTGCAAGTGATTAAATATAAATTAAAACACTTATGAGAAAAAAATGTTTCCTCTGGGCAATTCCACATTTTTTTTACCTGTGCACACCACCTGTAAGGAGATCACAAGGAGGGAAAAAGCAACGAAGGATAGCAAGGGAATTATATATCCATATGTTGCTTTTTTAGCAGTGTTGAGATCACATCGGCAATTTTCCACTGAAAGTACCTGGAGGCAAAATGAAGCTCTGGTTGGTTCATTGGGAAACCACAGGAGGCATGCAACAGTAAAAGGCGGATGTGTGTATTTGTTTCCTACGCTCAAATGGGCCTAAATTTCTCACAGCTTTGATCCCTAATCCTGAAAGTTGAGGATTATAATGGGAAGAGACAGTTTATGACCACAATGTGAATGTGGTAATGTGCATCTTTGTACCTCTGTAACAGACAGGGCATTTCAACCTTGTACTCTTGTAGTCTAAGCCAGGTTCTTTCTCAAAATCTAACATGTTTTTGGATAGCCAATATCCAACATGTTTTTCCATTCTTGCAGTTTGTTTCTCAATTCATACAGGTCCCTTGTGCAAACTTTACAGTGCTGATTTGGCTTTCCAGTATATGCTGGCCAGGGATGAGGTGAACGTTAGCCCAACACGTCTGGGGTGTCCCAGGTGGGGCGAAGTAGCCACAGTCCTTACCCCCCCCCCCCCGCGCAAAGCAGCTTTTGGGACAGTTAGCAGCTGGGAAAGTGCCCTGACCTTTCCCACTTCTAATGGACTGAGCCAGCCCTGGTGACCAGTAGCCAGCGGCTCCTCTTCAGCTCCTTTTTCCACATGCCTGCGCAATCCGGGCTCTCCAGGGAAACGCTGTAGGTGATTATGCTAATCCTCCTTCCCTCTCCCACCAAGCAATCGGCAGAAATTAAGTGCTTGCTCCATTTCTGCCAAGAAAAGCCGTGTTTCACTGGTCAGGCCCCCTGTTCCCAATGCATCGACTCCAGCCCTCCCCCTCCCTGCCCAGCAGAAGGAATGTTTAATCCAGCCAGCCTATTCCAGTCACGGACAGGAGCAGGAACTGTCTGATCTGCCTCTGAGAAGAGGTCAGGCCGCCCTGGCGTTTAGGAGAAAGGGGGGAGGGCCTTGCACCCCAGGAGGCTCCAGAATGGAGGAAGAGGAGGGAAGGGTGCAGAGACTTCCAAAACCAGGATAGCAGATTTGTATACAGGAGTGAGGAGATGCTGGAACTGGGACAAAATCTAACAAATCATCGGAGGTGAGCAGGAGGAGAGGAGAAGGAGATGGAAGCCATGCAACACCAGTTGTTTCAAGCTAAATGTAAATAAAGGCCAGGATATCAAGGAAACAGAATAGGGGTTATGGATCATACAGTAGACAAGTAATGGAATGGGGATCCAGGACTAAAGAGTTTGAGGAGTTGATTTCCTATAGCCTTCTTAACAAAGTACTGTATGTCAGCATTTCCTAACTGGAGTGTTGCACTTCTGCCATATCTGGAGGACACCTTGTAGAAGAAGGCTGAGTGTATTTATCTTGGCTGCAATTTTCTAGTAAACTGTTGAACGATATCCCTGGACTTTGTGCAACTGCCCTACACTTAGTTATGTTTGTCAAAGAAAAGCGTTAGTATATGTTCAGAAGCCTGGAGTATAAGTAGCTGAAACATTCCCAATGAGTAACAGCACCTTGGGCACCAAATACCATAGGCCAATTCGACTCCAGACAAGTGAAAGCTGGCATTCAGGTGCCCTTTGGTTACTAAATAGGGTTCTACTGCAGATTCCACAGAAGTACCCTCACAAAGTGCCACTTGCCTGATGATATACAGTATATCATCTATAGATCTATAATAGGTTCTTACTAAAATACTGAACTGAGATACTCCTTCTTTTATAATCCCACTGAGTTTTCACAGTTAAATTGCCTAGTTGGGCCTCTGGTGGCTTGTTGCTTAAGGACGCCAATATGAGCAGCCCAGGCCACAAAGGCAACCTCAGCAAAACCTTGGCATAAACAGGACCTCCAAGGCCTGGTTTCACTTTACTCCAGATGCAGCAGCTGCAGTTTGATCAATTCAGGGAGCTCAGCCTGCTTCCTTTCCGTTTTGAGGCTAGAATATTAACTCCCTGCCCTTTTCATAGGCTCTGGTGTTTTAGAGGCTGGAATTTTGTCAGGGAAGTTCAGGATGTGGATGCAAGAGCATTGAAACACAGCTGAAAGTTATCCTGCATGCCTAGCTGAATGGCATAAACAAAAACAGGAAATGTATGCAGGTGGGGTAAAAGCAAGTGCAGAGCAACCATGTGAATTAATGTTGATGGCCACAATCTCATGCAAAGCTTCATACAGGCACCTGTGTGACCTATTATAAGTGTGCACTATAAATATTCTGTTAAGAGCCAAGAAATATGACAGATACTACTGTGTATCACTTTATTCTTTCTTTATTCGATTTAATCCAGCCATAATCTTGTGATTTTTGTTGGTTACACTATTGTTGGAAGAAATAGCCATCTGGCTTCAGTTCCAAGTGGGAAAAAAAACACTGGAAACATGGAGACTGCTTGGAAAGATGGTTTAATGGTGGACAGGAATCACATGGCTTGAGTTCCTGAGTAGAAAAAAGAAGGGGCCGAGTGCCTTGGTTTTATGACCTCTGTTGGGCCCCATCTCAGAGTTTCTTGTTCCTGTATAAGAAATGTATCCTGATTGGTTGTGAGACTCCCAGGGGGCGGTGGTCTTAGCTAGCCTTGCTGGCTGATGTAATCTTCCCAGGTGCCATGTGAGGAGTTTCTGTTGCTGGATGGGTCCTTTGTGTTGCAGATGATGGTCCATTGACAAAGGTGGGGGGAGGCAGGAAGTTGCTTTGTCTTTAAAACATGTTTCTCCATTTCTCATCCAGGGAAATATAATATTCTGCCTTTTTAATATTTCCTAAAATATTTCATTCTTCTAGGAGAGGGGGTGAGTGCTAACTTCCTACAATATCACAGTAAAAATAGCAACAGAATTAAAGCAAGCTGTCCAAATCACGAAAAACAAAACTGAAGTAGACCAAAAAAAAGCACAGCTGATGTTCCTGAAGGATTCTATAAAAAAAGTCATTTTGAATAACTTCCTAAAACCTATCAAGGAGGGACCCAATCTGATTTCAGTTGGGAGTTAGCATGTAGCATTAGCAGAGCTATGGAGAAGCAAACTCCTCACTTTGGCTCCCTTGATATCTCAGAAATGTGGGATCAAAAGCAGCTTCTTCCTACTTGATCCCATAGGTTGGGCTCAATCTGTGTGGAGGTCCGGTGGCTTTCATTATTGGCACAGGTACAGTAGGACTTGCAGACCTGAAGGAGTAAGATACACTTGGAAGTGTTGGTTATTGGTTAATAGATTCAGGGAAAGGAGACTCAGTCCAACAGCCATAGTAGATACAACTATCTGTGCCTTGTGGGAAAACACTCATTTCATTTTCTTTAGAGTGGAAGTATTTGACTCAATTGCTCTTTCTAGATCCCGATGTGGCTAGCAGTTTTATTTTAATCCAACTTCTGAAAGGTTTCTGGTAGAATATTTGTAACTCAGGATTTGAACTGTGGGGTCCTTGGTGCATTTTGAGCTTGATTGTTTTCTTGCAGATGCTTCATTAACAAATTAGTTAAGATCAGTGCAAAAGTTAGTGCTGTTTGCTCTCATTTTATATGCTAATGGCTTGCCTTGTCAATGTTGGTGGGAATGGTTTTAGTGATTCCTTGATTAGGCTGTTGTTTACCATTAGCTTGTTTAAGTTGGCAATTCCTTGATTAGGGTATTGTTTACTTCTTGGTTGTTGGTCTAGTGTTAATCTTGATGTTACTCTCTGCTCATCCAAGTATTGATGGCTGGTGAGGAAGTAGTTTGGTCTTTTTCTACATTGAAGAGCATCTTTACATTGAGAGTAGAAACATTACTTTGGTAGAGATCTGTAAGCAGAAGGTTAAAGCTTATTTTAAGCCCATAACAGAGATATTATTTGGCTTTGACACCTTCCTAATTCACTGAACTACAGTAAGTAGTTGGCGATATTATAACATTATCAAACTTGCATGATTCCCTTATTATAGCCAATCTTGATAAAAGTGCTTTTAGCCTTCCCATGGAATTGATTTCTTGGTCTGATCTACCTAGCAGGGCTGACATTGAATGTTCCTTTTTCAATGAATAGCACTGACACTTTCAATTAACTCCACATTATTATGATTATGATTTGAAGATCGAGTGTTGTGGATGTTATTGGCAGCTAATTGGAATTTTCATTGTCCTGGCACTTAATGTCATCTATAAATTTGGTCTTTCAATTGATCACCTCCCTCCAGATAATTCATGAATTATTTAAGTATGTACTAGTCCAAAGGTAATTCTTTGGGTCCTGTTTGTTTCTTTATATTACACTTAAGTCCTAGATTTAAATCCTAGAAAGCGCCTCCCAAGAACAAGTTTGGTATAGTGGTTAATGCATTGAATTAGGAACAAAAAGATCCAGGTTCTGGTTGTCTCTTATGCAAAAATACCAGCTGGGTGGCAGCCCCCCCCCCCCCCCCCAAAAAAAAAAAAAAATCCTGGACAGGAGCTGGCAAAGCACTTCTGAGAATATTGCCAAGAAACTGCATGGATGGCTTTGTTGCTTTTTGCTTACCCAAATAAACATTGCTCGCAACAGAGTTTTGCTTACCAATTGGTATGTCAACTTATTGTGGCTCTCTAATCAGAGATTTGCAGCATCAACACACGAAAGTGAAAGAATAATAATGGGCAAATTCTGACTTCCTACACAATGGAAAAAATGTATGCTCTGAAGCTAACTGTTAGTGATCTAAGTTCTTGTGCCCTGGAATAGCCAGTCAGGGAGCTAAAAAGGATAAATGTAACCCAGGACATAATGTTAAGCAGTATCTAGAACTTGTTAAAGACCTAAATTTTATTGAATTGATTGGAAACTGATACTGCTATAAGCAGTGGACGTAAAGAGATGCCTTTAAAGAAATTCAGGATTGTCACAATTCACTTCAAAAAAGCAAATTTCTAAAAATTAGGAAATTGGTAAACATTAAGTTGAAAGGGAGATTCAAAAAAGTAATTTCTCTCCATAATCCATGGAGTTTATTCAAAATGCTAACAATAGAATCTGTTAGTAAATAAGCTAAGGTAAGATATTGCAAAATCCAAGAGACTAATGAACAGCTTAGCGATGCATTAAAGCAAAGAGTTCTTCCTTGAGCTTCTGTTGAAAGTAGGATATACCGTACATCCAATAAATAAGAAAGAATTAATGGCTGAATGAGAAGAACCAAAACAGCAGATACAGGAACAATTTGAAGTGCACAAAGAAACTAAGAGAAAGAACAACAAAAATTGAAATATATTTGGAATAGTAAACTGACAAGAAGGCTATTGGATAATTACGGTAGGGGAGGTGGAAGGGAGGTTAAATATATGCTAAAGGATAATAGGAAAAGAGCAAGGAAAAAGAATGTAGTCTTTACATTAGTCATCAAAGGTTCAGGAAAGATAGGTATGGCTTCTTTGAACAGGGGTGCCAAACTCAAGATCCCAGGGCCAGATCCGGCCCATGGGCTGCTTAGATATGGCCCGCGGGGTTGCCCTAGAAACAGCAAAGGACTGGTCCGTGGTGCCTCTGCCAGCAAAAATGGAGCTCTGGATGGCTGCGTGCAACCATCCCAGGCTCCATTTTCAGCTGCGATGGCCTCTACCACCTTCTGCCAGTGAAAACGGAGCTCACCCGAGCTCCATTTTCACTGGCAGAGTGTGGCAGGAGGCCGTCGCAGCTGAAAATGGAATTCTGGAGCCCGTTTTTGCTGGCAGGGCACTTGGGCCATCACAGATGCCCCCGACACGAATGATGTCAAGCTGGGCACGCCCACCCTGGCCTCGCCTACACCACTCCTGAGGTCAAACACTTCTCCGGGTGCCGTCGGCCAAACAATGTCGACTGGCGGCTCCTAGGGGGAAAGCCTTCTCTGTGGGGGCACCTATGATCTGGAACGAGCTCCCCCCAGAGATATGGAGGATCCCAGATCTGCGCACCTTCCGTCGCGTGCTTAAGACTTTCCTATTCCATCAAGCTGGCCTGGCCTAAATCTTCTCCCCTTTTTAAATGTAAATTTTTAAATGTAAATTTCAATTTGTTTTAAATTATGGGGTATTTTAAATTCAGCCAAATTATTTAATTCGTTTTTAATTCATTTTAAATTTTTTGTATTTATGTGTTTTATCTCGTGGCTGTTCACCGCCCTGAGTCCTTTGGGAGAAGGGCGGTATAGAAATTTAATAAAATAAAATAAATAAATAAATAAATAAAATAAACACAATCCTGATGCGGCCCTCAATGAAATCGAATTTGACACCCCGTCTTAGAAGGTAGGTTGAGCAATTTCAGATAAATAGAAGTAATAAAATATTTAAAGAGATGCCAAATTAATACACTGAAAATAAATAATCCTTGGGTGAGAAAGTGCCCACCAAATCATTTTCTAAAATGTAAATACATGACCCAAATTTTAAAAAAGGAATTGAGTAATAAAAAAATCTATAAAAGAGTTTAATATCTGAGAAAAATTGGTGAAGGTATTATTAAAGTAAATATACAGAGAAAATCTGTGTGGTCACCAGAAGTCAACACTAATTTGATGACACATAATCGGTCAATCAAAAATAAACAAACAGAAGCATAAGCCTTGATGGAAAAGAACTCCTTTGATTTCTGCAAATGTAAGACTTGCCTTTGAGACTTTATCTGGGGGTATCAACAAGTATGTAGACAAGGCTGATGACCCAATAGATGCTGTATACTTAGATTTACAAATAGTTTTAACAAAGTCTCTTAGCAAAGGTCTCTGAACACAGGTGTTATGGGATAAGAGGAATAATTTTTTAATGGATTGGTGATTAGTTAAAAATAAGAAACAGAGAATAGAAATATGTAAGTAGACAATTTTCACAATGGCTAGGTGTGCATAGCAGGATCTTCTGTGTGGGGACCAGTGGTGGGCTGCCCCTGGTTCCGACCGGTTTGCAAGAACTGGTAGTAAAACTGGCGGGAGGCCCCACCCACCGCCCGGATGTCATCATCAGCAATCTGCACATGTGCAGAAGCAAGGTGCATGCGCGAACAAAGCGAGCGCGCGCACGCAATCCCGTTGCAAACCGGTAGTAAAGGTAAGTAGAACCCACCCTGGTGGGGACCAATACTTTTTAGCTTGTACAGAAACGATCTGTAGAGCAGTGAAGTGGCCAAATTTGTTCACAATATCGAAATATTCATTTGATATTATAAACAAATTTGATATTATAAAAAAGAGATTTCTAATAAGAATTTGTAGCTCCAAAATTAAAAAGAGCTCTAAGAAAGGTACAGTATATCTAAATTAGGAAATGGCTTTGGAGGATGCAATCAAGTACTATTAAGAGCTCAGTTTTGAGACTACACAGTGACAATCAAAGCTGACAAGTATAAATTCATATTTGCTGCATCTGCAGTTTTGTGCCTGGCAGCCCTGTTTAGAGTAACCTAGGCAACTTTAGAGAAGGATGGGTGAGACACAGCTCCTTCAGGAATGCCAAATGAATGGGTGGATTTCTTAGCAGAAAATGTCTCTCATATTCATTCTGCTCTAGATGCCAGTTGGAGAGTCTAAAAGTGATGAGTGAGGCAGTGTCTCATGTGATAATTTAGGATTCTTTTGAGCCTGTTGAATCTGATGGACAAAGTTGCTGTTTCTTGGTAAACATTTGGGCAATTCAAGAACATTGGTCCCTGTATTATAATCCTGGGTTACAATCCTCTCCAAAGGATTGGTTTGCAACGCAGGAGATGCTGTAGAGCTGTGATGGTGAACCTATGGCATGTGTGCCAGAGGTGGCACGCAGAGTCCTCTCTGTGAGCACCCACGCCGCTGTCAGCTGCTCTTCTGGTTTCCAGCGCTCTGGTTTGTGTGACCAGCTGGCGGGTGTACATGTGCGTGCCGGAAACCCAAAGATCAGGTGGCTGGCGTGTGCATGCACACCAGCCAGCTGGGCTTCGGGTTTCCGGTGCTGTGGCTCAAGCGAAGACCAGGTGGCCCATGACCGGCATGTATACATGCACTGGAAACCCAAAGATCAGGTGGCTGGCACGCACATATGCACCGGCCAGCTGGTCTTTGGGTTTCCGGCGCTCCAGTGTGTGCGCACATGCGTGCATGTTCTGGTTTGGGCACTCGGCAGGGTGGATAAAAATCAATGATTTTTTTAAAAAAATCAAAAAAATCAGATTTTTTTTATTTAAATCGGATTTTTTTGATTTTTATCGGATTTTTTTGATTTTTATCGAATTTATTTTAATAAAAAACTTTTGGGGTAAAAATCTGTCGTAAGATAGTTTTCTATTTAAGATACATAAATAATTTAGTTTATTCAGCATGAAATAGAACTTAGTTATGTAGCACAAGGCTGTATATTCTGCAACACTGGGACTATCGGTGAGTCAACAGTGGGTCAAAGGAGTAGCAGAGATGACAGTTGCTCTTTAAAAATTATGATTTAAATTGAGTTGATTTAAAACAAGCCTTTTTACTAGTGATTTAAATCATGATTTAAATTGTGATTTAAATCAACTCGATTTAAATCAAATCTACCCTGGCACTCGGAGCCAAAAAGGTTTGCCATCACTGCTGTAGAGTCTTGGAACTTTATGAATCAGAGATGGAAGCTGTGGATAGAGAAGCCTTTGCCTGACATCAGCTGATGTGCCAGTTACGACCCTACCTCAACCAAAATGACATGGCAAATTACTCCTAACCTGATAATCTGTTAAAATTCCTGCAATGCCCTCTGTGGAGGTTGGCTTTGGCTACAACCTAAGGCAAAATATAGTTGCAAGATTGCTGATTGATTTACCTTGTCAATCTAGAATAGCACCTATTTCAGATTGGTTACCAGGCTACCAGGACCATTAAAGGTGCTGGTCATTACGTATGAAGCTCTAGGGCACAGCATTGACTTATATTAGGCAATGCTTTGCTAGACCAGTATCTGCTATTTGCCCATCTAGGGAGGATGTTGAAGATCTCTCCTTTGTGAAATTAATTGGACATGAAACAGGCCTTCTGAGAGATGGCCCTTAACCTTATGGAATATCTTACTATTAAAAATATGGCTGCTATTAAGTCTTCCAGGAAGCAAGTTTAATCATTATTGTTCTAGCAAGTTTTTGGCCTTAAGTTCTGTTCAAATGACCATCATAGTTACTTGATTTTTAAATTATATTTTGAAACATACATTATCCAAGAATTGTATGGATTCAATTAAATATTGCTAAGTAAACAAGTAGATACAGTTCAGTGTAAAGAGGAATGAAATGATGCATGTTGGCACAAAACACAAACAAATTCCAATCTTTTTATCTGAGCTGGCAGTGAATGATTAGGAAAGCCATCTGGAGTTATGGTAGTCATCTCCATAAAAATGTCAACTTGGTGTGCAGCTACTGAATAAAGGCAGATTCCATGCCTGATATCATTAAGAAGGGAATAGAACATAAATCTAACAAATGTAATAATGTTTTTATAGAAACCACATTTGGGAGTGTTGTACACAGTTCTGGTCAGTGCATTTTAAAATAGGGAGTATGCATCAATGTCAAAAATAACTTTGTATTTGAAAAACTATCTGATACAGAATTCAATTGAAGTTGGTAACATTCATGGATTGTAATTTCACATATGGGTTTCTACTGAATTGGAAGCTTGAATTTCTTGTAACAAGATTTTCAGATCTAAGTTTGATTTGATAAATGAGAATTTAGACAAAAATATTTATAATTCTTTGATTTATGATTTAATTAGACTAGTTATTCGTTATTGTATACTACTTTGATAAATGGAATATTCTAAAGTACATTCATATAAAAGTTTAATATGCAGCACTGATCTAACATTACCTCAATTTTTTAAATTTAATCTTATGCCAATGTTATTTATGACACGTAAGCCACCCAGTATTGCTTGATAGTGAAATGGATGACATATAAATTTGATAAACAAGTAAAATGCTTGTAAATCTCTATTTTTGCCGTTTTTCTTACTTTCCTTTTTTCCTTCATTGTTTTTTTAAATAATTAAAAAGGATGTTATATAGAAAGTCGCAAAAAAAAAAAAAGACATTTAAAATGAGGTGAAACAGCTTCTCTATCAGAAAAGCCTATAGTGACAAGAGCTGTTTTGCTTGGATAGCGAGTGAGAGGAGTTAGTGCATATTAAATCATATGGGCATAAATACTATGGATATTTCTTATACATGCAGTGTTAGAATTCGAGGTCATCCACTTCGAAATAAAACGTAGGGAACTTTAAAACTGATAGCAGCACTTCTATGCTTCTACTGCAAACATTTGTGGTTACCCAGCTTGGATAATTTTAAAAGGGTATGGGTTAGATCCGTGATGGCGAACCTATGGCATGCATGCCACAGGTGGAACGCAGAGCCATATCTGTGGGCACATGAGCGTTGCCCTAGCTCAGCTCCAGTGCGCATGCGCACGCTGGCCAGCTGATTTTTGGGCTTTCCGGGCCCACCAGAAGTCAGGAAACAGGCCATTTCCAGCCTCCGAAGGACCTCTGGGGGGGTGGGGAAGGCAGTTTTTGCCCTCCTCAGGCTCCAAGAAAGCCTCTGGAGCCTGGGGAGGGTGAAAAACAGGCCTACCGGACCCACCATGCCATCGTATGCCAAAAGCGTGGGGAGCGTGGGAGGGTCACACATGCATGCACAGGGGGTGGGGAGCATTGAATTATGGGTGTGGACACACACACACGCATGACCCCCCCAGTGCTCCCCCCACTTTTGGCACACGACGGTAAAAAGGTTAGACATCACTGGGTTAGATAATAATTGCTCCTAATATGCCTGAGTACTTATTATTTACCTCCTGAACCATAAGTAATGTGGTAAAACCATGTTTATTTGGTAAGTAGCACAATTTCATTTAAATACTGCACCTCAGGTGGATAAACATTATCTCAGTGCTACCACCCCAAAATAACTTTCTTTTATTGATATTCTCTTATAAGCTCTTTTCCTGTGGCACATACCTTAGGGCATACATAGTGTGTGCTATGCTCTCATTTACTCAACTCAAAGAATTAAAACTTTATTGAACAATAATTGTATGAATTGAAAATATGGGATGCAAGTTGCTGTTTAGAGATACAAAATTCTGTGCTTACTCAAAAGTTGAGTTTATTAGGGCCATTTGTCTTCCCGTTTTAATATTGACTGTCTCCTTTTCCTGCCTCTCATACGTCTCCCACTTCTAGCTTTATGTCCCACCAGCCTTATAAGGAATTGCTACATTAACCCTCTGCTCACCTTAGTAGAAAGCGAGTCATTTACCATTTCATCAGAGGCAGTACGCTGTATTTACTGGTTTTTGGGGATCAATAAGAGGGTCAGTATCCTCTTTTCCAGATTTGTGAGGTTCCCATCACACATGAAGGTTAGAATGGATAGGCCTAAGGCTTCATTTACCAAGACTAATGTCCCTACATTATCACCCTTGAAAAATTATACCAAGGTTGAGGCAAATCTTGGTACAATATCAACTGAGCAGTATCCACAGCAGTAACTTAATTATCATTTGGGATCAAGGGCAAGTGAACTGAGCCATACACCAAATCTGTGTCGTTTCTTTCATCCTTAATATCTTTTCACTGCCATTTATTGTTCTAGATGAAACACTATCTCACATACCTGCAAAATAAAAAATGACAATCACCTGCAAGCAAACATACAAACACACACACAGTATTATTGGAAGCTCCCTGGATTCATATTTAATTATGAGTTTCATTATGAAAAAGAAGAGCGAACAGTTATGTGCAAAAATTAG